>NW_027314864.1:0-184570 GCF_023375885.2 Dermacentor andersoni | reverse complement strand
AATGGTGCTTTTGGCAGAACGCGCACGTGGATTTCTACCAAACGACGTGCTAAGCATGCCGATGCTGCTCTTTTTAGCACCCGCGCACGCATTTGTGCGAAAACGCGTTTTAAGCATGCACATGCATCTTTTGGTAGACGCGGATGAAGTTTTCTGCAAAACCACAAGATGTGCATGCAAATGGTGCTTTTTGCAGAACGCGCTCGTGCATTTCTACCAAACGACGTGCTAAGCATGCCGATGCTGCTCTTTTTAGCACCCGCGCACGCATTTGTGCGAAAACGCGTTTTAAGCATGCACATGCATCTTTTGGTAGACGCGGATGAAGTTTTCTGCAAAACCACAAGATGTGCATGCAAATGGTGCTTTTTGCAGAACGCGCACGTGGATTTCTACCAAACGACGTGCTAAGCATGCCGATGCTGCTCTTTTTAGCACCCGCGCACGGATTTGTGCGAAAACGCGTTTTAAGCATGCACATGCATCTTTTGGTAGACGCGGATGAAGTTTTCTGCAAAACCACAAGATGTGCATGCAAATGGTGCTTTTGGCAGAACGCGCACGTGGATTTCTACCAAACGACGTGCTAAGCATGCCGATGCTGCTCTTTTTAGCACCCGCGCACGCATTTGTGCGAAAACGCGTTTTAAGCATGCACATGCATCTTTTGGTAGACGCGGATGAAGTTTTCTGCAAAACCACAAGATGTGCATGCAAATGGTGCTTTTTGCAGAACGCGCACGTGGATTTCTACCAAACGACGTGCTAAGCATGCCGATGCTGCTCTTTTTAGCACCCGCGCACGGATTTGTGCGAAAACGCGTTTTAAGCATGCACATGCATCTTTTGGTAGACGCGGATGAAGTTTTCTGCAAAACCACAAGATGTGCATGCAAATGGTGCTTTTGGCAGAACGCGCACGTGGATTTCTACCAAACGACGTGCTAAGCATGCCGATGCTGCTCTTTTTAGCACCCGCGCACGCATTTGTGCGAAAACGCGTTTTAAGCATGCACATGCATCTTTTGGTAGACGCGGATGAAGTTTTCTGCAAAACCACAAGATGTGCATGCAAATGGTGCTTTTTGCAGAACGCGCACGTGGATTTCTACCAAACGACGTGCTAAGCATGCCGATGCTGCTCTTTTTAGCACCCGCGCACGGATTTGTGCGAAAACGCGTTTTAAGCATGCACATGCATCTTTTGGTAGACGCGGATGAAAATTTTCTGCAAAACCACAAGATGTGCATGCAAATGGTGCTTTTGGCAGAACGCGCACGTGGATTTCTACCAAACGACGTGCTAAGCATGCCGATGCTGCTCTTTTTAGCACCCGCGCACGGATTTGTGTGAAAACGCGTTTTAAGCATGCACATGCATCTTTTGGTAGACGCGGATGAAGTTTTCTGCAAAACCACAAGATGTGCATGCAAATGGTGCTTTTTGCAGAACGCGCTCGTGCATTTCTACCAAACGACGTGCTAAGCATGCCGATGCTGCTCTTTTTAGCACCCGCGCACGCATTTGTGCGAAAACGCGTTTTAAGCATGCACATGCATCTTTTGGTAGACGCGGATGAAGTTTTCTGCAAAAACCACAAGATGTGCATGCAAATGGTGCTTTTTTGCAGAACGCGCACGTGGATTTCTACCAAACGACGTGCTAAGCATGCCGATGCTGCTCTTTTTAGCACCCGCGCACGGATTTGTGCGAAAACGCGTTTTAAGCATGCACATGCATCTTTTGGTAGACGCGGATGAAGTTTTCTGCAAAACCACAAGATGTGCATGCAAATGGTGCTTTTTGCAGAACGCGCACGTGGATTTCTACCAAACGACGTGCTAAGCATGCCGATGCTGCTCTTTTTAGCACCCGCGCACGCATTTGTGCGAAAACGCGTTTTAAGCATGCACATGCATCTTTTGGTAGACGCGGATGAAGTTTTCTGCAAAACCACAAGATGCGCATGCAAATGGTGCTTTTTTGCAGAACGCGCACGTGGATTTCTACCAAACGACGTGCTAAGCATGCCGATGCTGCTCTTTTTAGCACCCGCGCACGCTTTTGTGCGAAAACGCGTTTTAAGCATGCACATGCATCTTTTGGTAGACGCGGATGAAGTTTTTCTGCAAAACCACAAGATGTGCATGCAAATGGTGCTTTTGGCAGAACGCGCACGTGGATTTTCTACCAAACGACGTGCTAAGCATGCCGATGCTGCTCTTTTTAGCACCCGCGCACGGATTTGTGCGAAAACGCGTTTTAAGCATGCACATGCATCTTTTGGTAGACGCGGATGAAATTTTCTGCAAAACCACAAGATGTGCATGCAAATGGTGCTTTTGGCAGAACGCGCACGTGGATTTCTACCAAACGACGTGCTAAGCATGCCGATGCTGCTCTTTTTAGCACCCGCGCACGGATTTGTGCGAAAACGCGTTTTTAAGCATGCACATGCATCTTTTGGTAGACGCGGATGAAGTTTTCTGCAAAACCACAAGATGTGCATGCAAATGGTGCTTTTTGCAGAACGCGCTCGTGCATTTCTACCAAACGACGTGCTAAGCATGCCGATGCTGCTCTTTTTAGCACCCGCGCACGCATTTGTGCGAAAACGCGTTTTTAAGCATGCACATGCATCTTTTGGTAGACGCGGATGAAGTTTTCTGCAAAACCACAAGATGTGCATGCAAATGGTGCTTTTTGCAGAACGCGCACGTGAATTTCTACCAAACGACGTGCTAAGCATGCCGATGCTGCTCTTTTTAGCACCCGCGCACGGATTTGGTGCGAAAAACGCGTTTTAAGCATGCACATGCATCTTTTGGTAGACGCGGATGAAGTTTTCTGCAAAACCACAAGATGTGCATGCAAATGGGTGCTTTTTGCAGAACGCGCACGTGGATTTCTACCAAACGACGTGCTAAGCATGCCGATGCTGCTCTTTTTAGCACCCGCGCACGCATTTGTGCGAAAACGCGTTTTAAGCATGCACATGCATCTTTTGGTAGACGCGGATGAAGTTTTCTGCAAAACCACAAGATGTGCATGCAAATGGTGCTTTTGGCAGAACGCGCACGTGGATTTCTACCAAACGACGTGCTAAGCATGCCGATGCTGCTCTTTTTAGCACCCGCGCACGCATTTGTGCGAAAACGCGTTTTATAAGCATGCACATGCATCTTTTGGTAGACGCGGATGAAGTTTTCTGCAAACCACAAGATGTGCATGCAAATGGTGCTTTTGGCAGAACGCGCACGTGGATTTCTACCAAACGACGTGCTAAGCATGCCCGATGCTGCTCTTTTTAGCACCCGCGCACGGATTTGTGCGAAAACGCGTTTTTAAGCATGCACACGCATCTTTTGGTAGACGCGGATGAAGTTTTCTGCAAAACCACAAGATGTGCATGCAAATGGTGCTTTTGGCAGAACGCGCACGTGGATTTCTACCAAACGACGTGCTAAGCATGCCGATGCTGCTCTTTTTAGCACCCGCGCACGCATTTGTGCGAAAACGCGTTTTAAGCATGCACATGCATCTTTTGGTAGACGCGGATGAAGTTTTCTGCAAAACCACAAGATGTGCATGCAAATGGTGCTTTTTGCAGAACGCGCACGTGGATTTCTACCAAACGACGTGCTAAGCATGCCGAAGCTGCTCTTTTTAGCACCCGCGCACGCATTTGTGCGAAAACGCGTTTTAAGCATGCACATGCATGTTTTGGTAGACGCGGATGAAGTTTTCTGCAAAACCACAAGATGTGCATGCAAATGGTGCTTTTTGCAGAACGCGCTCGTGGATTTCTACCAAACGACGTGCTAAGCATGCCGATGCTGCTCTTTTTAGCACCCGCGCACGCATTTGTGCGAAAACGCGTTTTAAGCATGCACATGCATCTTTTGGTAGACGAGGATGAAGTTTTCTGCAAAACAACAAGATGTGCATGCAAATGGTGCTTTTTGCAGAACGCGCACGTGGATTTCTACCAAAACGACGTGCTAAGCATGCCGATGCTGCTCTTTTTAGCACCCGCGCACGGATTTGTGCGAAAAACGCGTTTTAAGCATGCACATGCATCTTTTGGTAGACGCGGATGAAGTTTTCTGCAAAACCACAAGATGTGCATGCAAATGGTGCTTTTGGCAGAACGCGCACGTGGATTTCTACCAAACGACGTGCTAAGCATGCCGATGCTGCTCTTTTTAGCACCCGCGCACGCATTTGTGCGAAAACGCGTTTTAAGCATGCACATGCATCTTTTGGTAGACGCGGATGAAGTTTTTCTGCAAAACCACAAGATGTGCATGCAAATGGTGCTTTTTGCAGAACGCGCTCGTGGATTTCTACCAAACGACGTGCTAAGCATGCCGATGCTGCTCTTTTTAGCACCCGCGCACGCATTTGTGCGAAAACGCGTTTTAAGCATGCACATGCATCTTTTGGTAGACGCGGATGAAGTTTTCTGCAAAACCACAAGATGTGCATGCAAATGGTGCTTTTTGCAGAACGCGCACGTGGATTTCTACCAAACGACGTGCTAAGCATGCCGATGCTGCTCTTTTTAGCACCCGCGCACGGATTTGTGCGAAAACGCATTTTAAGCATGCACATGCATCTTTTGGTAGACGCGGATGAAGTTTTCTGCAAAACCACAAGATGTGCATGCAAATGGTGCTTTTTGCAGAACGCGCACGTGGATTTCTACCAAACGACGTGCTAAGCATGCCGATGCTGCTCTTTTTAGCACCCGCGCACGCATTTGTGCGAAAACGCGTTTTAAGCATGCACATGCAATCTTTTGGTAGACGCGGATGAAGTTTTTCTGCAAAACCACAAGATGTGCATGCAAATGGTGCTTTTTGCAGAACGCGCACGTGGATTTCTACCAAACGACGTGCTAAGCATGCCGATGCTGCTCTTTTTAGCACCCGCGCACGGATTTGTGCGAAAACGCATTTTAAGCATGGCACATGCATCTTTTGGTAGACGCGGATGAAGTTTTCCTGCAAAACCACAAGATGTGCATGCAAATGGTGCTTTTTGCAGAACGCGCACGTGGATTTCTACCAAACGACGTGCTAAGCATGCCGATGCTGCTCTTTTTAGCACCCGCGCACGCATTTTTGCGGAAAACGCGTTTTAAGCATGCACATGCATCTTTTGGTAGACGCGGATGAAGTTTTCTGCAAAACCACAAGATGTGCATGCAAATGGTGCTTTTGGCAGAACGCGCACGTAGATTTCTACCAAACGACGTGCTAAGCATGCCGATGCTGCTCTTTTTAGCACCCGCGCACGCATTTGTGCGAAAACGCGTTTTAAGCATGCACATGCATCTTTTGGTAGACGCGGATGAAGTTTTCTGCAAAACCACAAGATGTGCATGCAAATGGTGCTTTTTGCAGAACGCGCTCGTGGATTTCTACCAAACGACGTGCTAAGCATGCCGATGCTGGCTCTTTTTAGCACCCGCGCACGCATTTGTGCGAAAACGCGTTTTAAGCATGCACATGCATCTTTTGGTAGACGCGGATGAAGTTTTCTGCAAAACCACAAGATGTGCATGCAAATGGTGCTTTTTGCAGAACGCGCACGTGGATTTCTACCAAACGACGTGCTAAGCATGCCGATGCTGCTCTTTTTAGCACCCGCGCACGCATTTGTGCGAAAACGCGTTTTAAGCATGCACATGCATCTTTTGGTAGACGCGGATGAAGTTTTCTGCAAAACCACAATATGTGCATGCAAATGGTGCTTTTGGCAGAACGCGCACGTGGATTTCTACCAAACGACGTGCTAAGCATGCCGATGCTGCTCTTTTTAGCACCCGCGCACGCATTTGTGCGAAAACGCGTTTTAAGCATGCACATGGATCTTTTGGTTAGACGCGATGAAGTTTTCTGCAAAACCACAAGATGTGCATGCAAATGGTGCTTTTTGCAGAACGCGCACGTGGATTTCCACCAAACGACGTGCTAAGCATGCCGATGCTGCTCTTTTTAGCACCCGCGCACGCATTTGAGCGAAAACGCGTTTTAAGCATGCACATGCATGTTTTGGTAGACGCGGATGAAGTTTTCTGCAAAACCACAAGATGTGCATGCAAATGGTGCTTTTTGCAGAACGCGCTCGTGGATTTCTACCAAACGACGTGCTAAGCATGCCGATGCTGCTCTTTTTAGCACCCGCGCACGCATTTGTGCGAAAACGCGTTTTAAGCATGCACATGCATCTTTTGGTAGACGAGGATGAAGTTTTCTGCAAAACAACAAGATGTGCATGCAAATGGTGCTTTTTGCAGAACGCGCACGTGGATTTCTACCAAACGACGTGCTAAGCATGCCGATGCTGCTCTTTTTAGCACCCGCGCACGGATTTGTGCGAAAACGCGTTTTAAGCATGCACATGCATCTTTTGGTAGACGCGGATGAAGTTTTCTGCAAAACCACAAGATGTGCATGCAAATGGTGCTTTTGGCAGAACGCGCACGTGGATTTCTACCAAACGACGTGCTAAGCATGCCGATGCTGCTCTTTTAGCACCCGCGCACGCATTTGTGCGAAAACGCGTTTTAAGCATGCACATGCATCTTTTGGTAGACGCGGATGAAGTTTTCTGCAAAACCACAAGATGTGCATGCAAATGGTGCTTTTTGCAGAACGCGCTCGTGGATTTCTACCAAACGACGTGCTAAGCATGCCGATGCTGCTCTTTTTAGCACCCGCGCACGCATTTGTGCGAAAACGCGTTTTAAGCATGCACATGCATCTTTTGGTAGACGCGGATGAAGTTTTCTGCAAAACCACAAGATGTGCATGCAAATGGTGCTTTTTGCAGAACGCGCACGTGGATTTCTACCAAACGACGTGCTAAGCATGCCGATGCTGCTCTTTTTAGCACCCGCGCACGGATTTGTGCGAAAACGCATTTTAAGCATGCACATGCATCTTTTGGTAGACGCGGATGAAGTTTTCTGCAAAACCACAAGATGTGCATGCAAATGGTGCTTTTTGCAGAACGCGCACGTGGATTTCTACCAAACGACGTGCTAAGCATGCCGATGCTGCTCTTTTTAGCACCCGCGCACGCATTTGTGCGAAAACGCGTTTTAAGCATGCACATGCATCTTTTGGTAGACGCGGATGAAGTTTTCTGCAAAACCACAAGATGTGCATGCAAATGGTGCTTTTGGCAGAACGCGCACGTAGATTTCTACATAACGACGTGCTAAGCATGCCGATGCTGCTCTTTTTAGCACCCGCGCACGCATTTGTGCGAAAACGCGTTTTAAGCATGCACATGCATCTTTTGGTAGACGCGGATGAAGTTTTCTGCAAAACCACAAGATGTGCATGCAAATGGTGCTTTTTTGCAGAACGCGCTCGTGGATTTCTACCAAACGACGTGCTAAGCATGCCGATGCTGCTCTTTTTAGCACCCGCGCACGCATTTGTGCGAAAACGCGTTTTAAGCATGCACATGCATCTTTTGGTAGACGCGGATGAAGTTTTCTGCAAAACCACAAGATGTGCATGCAAATGGTGCTTTTTGCAGAACGCGCACGTGGATTTCTACCAAACGACGTGCTAAGCATGCCGATGCTGCTCTTTTAGCACCCGCGCACGCATTTGTGCGAAAACGCGTTTTATAGCATGCACATGCATCTTTTGGTAGACGCGGATGAAGTTTTCTGCAAAACCACAATATGTGCATGCAAATGGTGCTTTTGGCAGAACGCGCACGTGGATTTCTACCAAACGACGTGCTAAGCATGCCGATGCTGCTCTTTTTAGCACCCGCGCACGCATTTGTGCGAAAACGCGTTTTAAGCATGCACATGGATCTTTTGGTAGACGCGGATGAAGTTTTCTGCAAAACCACAAGATGTGCATGCAAATGGTGCTTTTTGCAGAACGCGCACGTGGATTTCCACCAAACGACGTGCTAAGCATGCCGATGCTGCTCTTTTTAGCACCCGCGCACGCATTTGAGCGAAAACGCGTTTTAAGCATGCACATGCATCTTTTGGTAGACGCGGATGAAGTTTTCTGCAAAACCACAAGATGTGCACGCAAATGGTTCTTTTGGCAGAACGCGCACGTGGATTTCTACCAAACGACGTGCTAAGCATGCCGATGCTGCTCTTTTTAGCACCCGCGCACGCATTTGTGCGAAAACGCGTTTTGAGCATGCACATGCATCTTTTGGTAGACGCGGATGAAGTTTTCTGCAAAACCACAAGATGTGCATGCAAATGGTGCTTTTTGCAGAACGCGCACGTGGATTTCTACCAAACGACGTGCTAAGCATGCCGATGCTGCTCTTTTTAGCACCCGCGCACGGATTTGCGCGAAAACGCGTTTTAAGCATGCACATGCATCTTTTGGTAGACGCGGATGAAGTTTTCTGCAAAACCACAAGATGTGCATGCAAATGGTGCTTTTGGCAGAACGCGCACGTGGATTTCTACCAAACGACGTGCTAAGCATGCCGATGCTGCTCTTTTTAGCACCCGCGCACGCATTTGTGCGAAAACGCGTTTTAAGCATGCACATGCATCTTTTGGTAGACGCGGATGAAGTTTTCTGCAAAACCACAAGATGTGCATGCAAATGGTGCTTTTTGCAGAACGCGCACGTGGATTTCTACCAAACGACGTGCTAAGCATGCCGATGCTGCTATTTTTAGCACCCGCGCACGCATTTGTGCGAAAAACGCGTTTTAAGCATGCACATGCATCTTTTGGTAGACGCGGATGAAGTTTTCTGCAAAACCACAAGATGTGCATGCAAATGGTGCTTTTTGCAGAACGCGCACGTGGATGTCTACCAAACGACGTGCTAAGCATGCCGATGCTTGCTCTTTTTAGCACCCGCGCACGCATTTGTGCGAAAACGCGTTTTAAGCATGCACATGCATCTTTTGGTAGACGCGGATGAAGTTTTCTGCAAAACCACAAGATGTGCATGCAAATGGTGCTTTTTGCAGAACGCGCACGTGGATTTCTACCAAACGACGTGCTAAGCATGCCGATGCTGCTATTTTTAGCACCCGCGCACGCATTTGTGCGAAAACGCGTTTTAAGCATGCACATGCATCTTTTGGTAGACGCGGATGAAGTTTTCTGCAAAACCACAAGATGTGCATGCAAATGGTGCGTTTTGCAGAACGCGCACGTGGATTTCTACCAAACGACGTGCTAAGCATGCCGATGCTGCTCTTTTTAGCACCCGCGCACGCATTTTGTGCGAAAACGCGTTTTAAGCATGCACATGCATCTTTTGGTAGACGCGGATGAAGTTTTCTGCAAAACCACAAGATGTGCATGCAAATGGTGCTTTTTGCAGAACGCGCACGTGGATTTCTACCAAACGACGTGCTAAGCATGCCGATGCTGCTCTTTTTAGCACCCGCGCACGCATTTGTGCGAAAACGCGTTTTAAGCATGCACATGCATCTTTTGGTAGACGTGGATGAAGTTTTCTGCAAAACCACAAGATGTGCATGCAAATGGTGCTTTTGGCAGAACGCGCACGTAGATTTCTACCAAACGACGTGCTAAGCATGCCGATGCTGCTCTTTTTAGCACCCCGCGCACGCATTTGTGCGAAAACGCGTTTTAAGCATGCACATGCATCTTTTGGTAGACGCGGATGAAGTTTTCTGCAAAACCACAATATGAGCATGCCAAATGGTGCTTTTGGCAGAACGCGCACGTGGATTTCTATCAAACGACGTGCTAAGCACGCCGATGCTGCTCTTTTTAGCACCCGCGCAAGCATTTGTGCGAAAACGCGTTTTAAGCATGCACATGCATCTTTTGGTAGACGCGGATGAAGTTTTCTGCAAAACAACAAGATGTGCATGCAAATGGTGCTTTTTGCAGAACGCGCACGTGGATTTCCACCAAACGACGTGCTAAGCATGCCGATGCTGCTCTTTTAGCACCCGCGCACGGATTTGTGCGAAAACGCGTTTTAAGCATGCACATGCATCTTTTGTAGACGCGGATGAAGATTTCTGCAAAACCACAAGATGTGCATGCAAATGGTGCGTTTGGCAGAACGCGCACGTGGATTTCTACCAAACGACGTGCTAAGCATGCCGATGCTGCTCTTTTTAGCACCCGCGCACGCATTTGTGCGAAAACGCGTTTTAAGCATGCACATGCATCTTTTGGTAGACGCGGATGAAGTTTTCTGCAAAACCACAAGATGTGCATGCAAATGGTGCTTTTTGCAGAACGCGCTCGTGGATTTTCTACTAAACGACGTGCTAAGCATGCCGATGCTGCTCTTTTTAGCACCCGCGCACGCATTTGTGCGAAAACGCGTTTTAAGCAAGCATATGCATCTTTTGGTAGACGCGGATGAAGTTTTCTGCAAAACCACAAGATGTGCATGCAAATGGTGCTTTTTGCAGAACGCGCACGTGGATTTCTACCAAACGACGTGCTAAGCATGCCGATGCTGCTCTTTTTAGCACCCGCGCACGCATTTGTGCGAAAACGCGTTTTAAGCATGCACATGCATCTTTTGGTAGACGCGGATGAAGTTTTCTGCAAAACCACAATATGTGCATGCAAATGGTGCTTTTGGCAGAACGCGCACGTGGATTTCTACCAAACGACGTGCTAAGCATGCCGATGCTGCTCTTCTTAGCACCCGCGCACGCATTTGTGCGAAAACGCGTTTTAAGCATGCACATGCATCTTTTGGTAGACGCGGATGAAGTTTTCTGCAAAACCACAAGATGTGCATGCAAATGGTGCTTTTTGCAGAACGCGCTCGTGGATTTCTACCAAACGACGTGCTAAGCATGCCGATGCTGCTCTTTTTAGCACCCGCGCACGCATTTGTGCGAAAACGCGTTTTAAGCATGCACATGCATCTTTTGGTAGACGCGGATGAAGTTTTCTGCAAAACCACAAGATGTGCATGCAAATGGTGCTTTTTGCAGAACGCGCACGTGGATTTCTACCAAACGACGTGCTAAGCATGCCGATGCTGCTCTTTTTAGCACCCGCGCACGGATTTGTGCGAAAACGCGTTTTAAGCATGCACATGCATCTTTTGGTAGACGCGGATGAAGTTTTCTGCAAAACCACAAGATGTGCATGCAAATGGTGCTTTTGGCAGAACGCGCACGTGGATTTCTACCAAACGACGTGCTAAGCATGCCGATGCTGCTCTTTTTAGCACCCGCGCACGCATTTGTGCGAAAACGCGTTTTAAGCATGCACATGCATCTTTTGGTAGACGCGGATGAAGTTTTCTGCAAAACCACAAGATGTGCATGCAAATGGTGCTTTTGGCAGAACGCGCACGTGGATTTCTACCAAACGACGTGCTAAGCATGCCGATGCTGCTCTTTTTAGCACCCGCGCACGCATTTGTGCGAAAACGCGTTTTAAGCATGCACATGCATCTTTTGGTAGACGCGGATGAAGTTTTCTGCAAAACCACAAGATGTGCATGCAAATGGTGCTTTTTGCAGAACGCGCTCGTGGATTTCTACTAAACGACGTGCTAAGCATGCCGATGCTGCTCTTTTTAGCACCCGCGCACGCATTTGTGCGAAAACGCGTTTTAAGCAAGCATATGCATCTTTTGGTAGACGCGGATGAAGTTTTCTGCAAAACCACAAGATGTGCATGCAAATGGTGCTTTTTGCAGAACGCGCACGTGGATTTCTACCAAACGACGTGCTAAGCATGCCGATGCTGCTCTTTTTAGCACCCGCGCACGCATTTGTGCGAAAACGCGTTTTAAGCATGCACATGCATCTTTTGGTAGACGCGGATGAAGTTTTCTGCAAAACCACAATATGTGCATGCAAATGGTGCTTTTGGCAGAACGCGCACGTGGATTTCTACCAAACGACGTGCTAAGCATGCCGATGCTGCTCTTCTTAGCACCCGCGCACGCATTTGTGCGAAAACGCGTTTTAAGCATGCACATGCATCTTTTGGTAGACGCGGATGAAGTTTTCTGCAAAACCACAAGATGTGCATGCAAATGGTGCTTTTTGCAGAACGCGCTCGTGGATTTCTACCAAACGACGTGCTAAGCATGCCGATGCTGCTCTTTTTAGCACCCGCGCACGCATTTGTGCGAAAACGCGTTTTAAGCATGCACATGCATCTTTTGGTAGACGCGGATGAAGTTTTCTGCAAAACCACAAGATGTGCATGCAAATGGTGCTTTTTGCAGAACGCGCACGTGGATTTCTACCAAACGACGTGCTAAGCATGCCGATGCTGCTCTTTTTAGCACCCGCGCACGGATTTGTGCGAAAACGCGTTTTAAGCATGCACATGCATCTTTTGGTAGACGCGGATGAAGTTTTCTGCAAAACCACAAGATGTGCATGCAAATGGTGCTTTTGGCAGAACGCGCACGTGGATTTCTACCAAACGACGTGCTAAGCATGCCGATGCTGCTCTTTTTAGCACCCGCGCACGCATTTGTGCGAAAACGCGTTTTAAGCATGCACATGCATCTTTTGGTAGACGCGGATGAAGTTTTCTGCAAAACCACAAGATGTGCATGCAAATGGTGCTTTTTGCAGAACGCGCACGTGGATTTCTACCAAACGACGTGCTAAGCATGCCGATGCTGCTCTTTTTAGCACCCGCGCACGCATTTGTGCGAAAACGCGTTTTAAGCATGCACATGCATCTTTTGGTAGACGCGGATGAAGTTTTCTGCAAAATCACAAGATGTGCATGCAAATGGTGCTTTTTGCAGAACGCGCACGTGGATTTCTACCAAACGACGTGCTAAGCTTGCCGATGCTGCTCTTTTTAGCACCCGCGCACGGATTTGTGCGAAAACGCGTTTTAAGCATGCACATGCATCTTTTGGTAGACGCGGATGAAGTTTTCTGCAAAACCACAAGATGTGCATGCAAATGGTGCTTTTGGCAGAACGCGCACGTGGATTTCTACCAAACGACGTGCTAAGCATGCCGATGCTGCTCTTTTTAGCACCCGCGCACGCATTTGTGCGAAAACGCGTTTTAAGCATGCACATGCATCTTTTGGTAGACGCGGATGAAGTTTTCTGCAAAACCACAAGATGTGCATGCAAATGGTGCTTTTTGCAGAACGCGCACGTGGATTTCTACCAAACGACGTGCTAAGCATGCCGATGCTGCTCTTTTTAGCACCCGCGCACGCATTTGTGCGAAAACGCGTTTTAAGCATGCACATGCATCTTTTGGTAGACGCGGATGAAGTTTTTTGCAAAACCACAAGATGTGCATGCAAATGGTGCTTTTTGCAGAACGCGCACGTGGATTTCTACCAAACGACGTGCTAAGCATGCCGATGCTGCTCTTTTTAGCACCCGCGCACGGATTTGTGCGAAAACGCGTTTTAAGCATGCACATGCATCTTTTGGTAGACGCGGATGAAGTTTTCTGCAAAACCACAAGATGTGCATGCAAATGGTGCTTTTGGCAGAACGCGCACGTGGATTTCTACCAAACGACGTGCTAAGCATGCCGATGCTGCTCTTTTTAGCACCCGCGCACGCATTTGTGCGAAAACGCGTTTTAAGCATGCACATGCATCTTTTGGCAGACGCGGATGAAGTTTTCTGCAAAACCACAAGATGTGCATGCAAATGGTGCTTTTTGCAGAACGCGCACGTGGATTTCTACCAAACGACGTGCTAAGCATGCCGATGCTGCTATTTTTAGCACCCGCGCACGCATTTGTGCGAAAACGCGTTTTAAGCATGCACATGCATCTTTTGGTAGACGCGGATGAAGTTTTCTGCAAAACCACAAGATGTGCATGCAAATGGTGCTTTTTGCAGAACGCGCACGTGGATTTCTACCAAACGACGTGCTAAGCATGCCGATGCTGCTCTTTTTAGCACCCGCGCACGCATTTGTGCGAAAACGCGTTTTAAGCATGCACATGCATGTTTTGGTAGACGCGGATGAAGTTTTCTGCAAAACCACAAGATGTGCATGCAAATGGTGCTTTTTGCAGAACGCGCTCGTGGATTTCTACCAAACGACGTGCTAAGCATGCCGATGCTGCTCTTTTTAGCACCCGCTCACGCATTTGTGCGAAAACGCGTTTTAAGCATGCACATGCATCTTTTGGTAGACGCGGATGAAGTTTTCTGCAAAACCACAAGATGTGCATGCAAATGGTGCTTTTTGCAGAACGCGCACGTGGATTTCTACCAAACGACGTGCTAAGCATGCCGATGCTGCTCTTTTTAGCACCCGCGCACGGATTTGTGCGAAAACGCGTTTTAAGCATGCACATGCATCTTTTGGTAGACGCGGATGAAGTTTTCTGCAAAACCACAAGATGTGCATGCAAATGGTGCTTTTGGCAGAACGCGCACGTGGATTTCTACCAAACGACGTGCTAAGCATGCCGATGCTGCTCTTTTTAGCACCCGCGCACGGATTTTTGCGAAAACGCGTTTTAAGCATGCACATGCATCTTTTGGTAGACGCGGATGAAGATTTCTGCAAAACCACAAGATGTGCATGCAAATGGTGCGTTTGGCAGAACGCGCACGTGGATTTCTACCAAACGACGTGCTAAGCATGCCGATGCTGCTCTTTTTAGCACCCGCGCACGCATTTGTGCGAAAACGCGTTTTAAGCATGCACATGCATCTTTTGGTAGACGCGGATGAAGTTTTCTGCAAAACCACAAGATGTGCATGCAAATGGTGCTTTTTGCAGAACGCGCTCGTGGATTTCTACCAAACGACGTGCTAAGCATGCCGATGCTGCTCTTTTTAGCACCCGCGCACGCATTTGTGCGAAAACGCGTTTTAAGCATGCACATGCATCTTTTGGTAGACGCGGATGAAGTTTTCTGCAAAACCACAAGATGTGCATGCAAATGGTGCTTTTTGCAGAACGCGCACGTGCATTTCTACCAAACGACGTGCTAAGCATGCCGATGCTGCTCTTTTTAGCACCCGCGCACGCATTTGTGCGAAAACGCGTTTTAAGCATGCACATGCATCTTTTGGTAGACGCGGATGAAGTTTTCTGCAAAACCACAATATGTGCATGCAAATGGTGCTTTTGGCAGAACGCGCACGTGGATTTCTACCAAACGACGTGCTAAGCATGCCGATGCTGCTCTTCTTAGCACCCGCGCACGCATTTGTGCGAAAACGCGTTTTAAGCATGCACATGCATCTTTTGGTAGACGCGGATGAAGTTTTCTGCAAAACCACAATATGTGCATGCAAATGGTGCTTTTGGCAGAACGCGCACGTGGATTTCTATCAAACGACGTGCTAAGCACGCCGATGCTGCTCTTTTTAGCACCCGCGCAAGCATTTGTGCGAAAACGCGTTTTAAGCATGCACATGCATCTTTTGGTAGACGCGGATGAAGTTTTCTGCAAAACAACAAGATGTGCATGCAAATGGTGCTTTTTGCAGAACGCGCACGTGGATTTCCACCAAACGACGTGCTAAGCATGCCGATGCTGCTCTTTTTAGCACCCGCGCACGGATTTGTGCGAAAACGCGTTTTAAGCATGCACATGCATCTTTTGGTAGACGCGGATGAAGATTTCTGCAAAACCACAAGATGTGCATGCAAATGGTGCGTTTGGCAGAACGCGCACGTGGATTTCTACCAAACGACGTGCTAAGCATGCCGATGCTGCTCTTTTTAGCACCCGCACACGCATTTGTGCGAAAACGCGTTTTAAGCATGCACATGCATCTTTTGGTAGACGCGGATGAAGTTTTCTGCAAAACCACAAGATGTGCATGCAAATGGTGCTTTTTGCAGAACGCGCTCGTGGATTTCTACAAACGACGTGCTAAGCATGCCGATGCTGCTCTTTTTAGCACCCGCGCACGCATTTGTGCGAAAACGCGTTTTAGGCATGCACATGCATCTTTTGGTAGACGCGGATGAAGTTTTCTGCAAAACCACAAGATGTGCATGCAAATGGTGCTTTTTGCAGAACGCGCACGTGGATTTCTACCAAACGACGTGCTAAGCATGCCGATGCTGCTCTTTTTAGCACCCGCGCACGCATTTGTGCGAAAACGCGTTTTAAGCATGCACATGCATCTTTTGGTAGACGCGGATGAAGTTTTCTGCAAACCACAATATGTGCATGCAAATGGTGCTTTTGGCAGAACGCGCACGTGGATTTCTACCAAACGACGTGCTAAGCATGCCGATGCTGCTCTTCTTAGCACCCGCGCACGCATTTGTGCGAAAACGCGTTTTAAGCATGCACATGCATCTTTTGGTAGACGCGGATGAAGTTTTCTGCAAAACCACAAGATGTGCATGCAAATGGTGCTTTTTGCAGAACGCGCTCGTGGATTTCTACCAAACGACGTGCTAAGCATGCCGATGCTGCTCTTTTTAGCACCCGCGCACGCATTTGTGCGAAAACGCGTTTTAAGCATGCACATGCATCTTTTGGTAGACGCGGATGAAGTTTTCTGCAAAACCACAAGATGTGCATGCAAATGGTGCTTTTGGCAGAACGCGCACGTGGATTTCTACCAAACGACGTGCTAAGCATGCCGATGCTGCTCTTTTTAGAACCCGCGCACGCATTTGTGCGAAAACGCGTTTTAAGCATGCACATGCATCTTTTGGTAGACGCGGATGAAGTTTTCTGCAAAACCACAAGATGTGCATGCAAATGGTGCTTTTTGCAGAACGCGCACGTGGATTTCTACCAAACGACGTGCTAAGCATGCCGATGCTGCTCTGTTTAGCACCCGCGCACGCATTTGTGCGAAAACGCGTTTTAAGCATGCACATGCATCTTTTGGTAGACGCGGATGGAGTTTTCTGCAAAACCACAAGATGTGCATGCAAATGGTGCTTTTTGCAGAACGCGCACGTGGTTTCTACCAAACGACGTGCTAAGCTTGCCGATGCTGCTCTTTTTAGCACCCGCGCACGGATTTGTGCGAAAACGCGTTTTAAGCATGCACATGCATCTTTTGGTAGACGCGGATGAAGTTTTCTGCAAAACCACAAGATGTGCATGCAAATGGTGCTTTTGGCAGAACGCGCACGTGGATTTCTACCAAACGACGTGCTAAGCATGCCGATGCTGCTCTTTTTAGCACCCGCGCACGCATTTGTGCGAAAACGCGTTTTAAGCATGCACATGCATCTTTTGGTAGACGCGGATGAAGTTTTCTGCAAAACCACAAGATGTGCATGCAAATGGTGCTTTTTGCAGAACGCGCACGTGGATTTCTACCAAACGACGTGCTAAGCATGCCGATGCTGCTCTTTTTAGCACCCGCGCACGCATTTGTGCGAAAACGCGTTTTAAGCATGCACATGCATCTTTTGGTAGACGCGGATGAAGTTTTTTGCAAAACCACAAGATGTGCATGCAAATGGTGCTTTTTGCAGAACGCGCTCGTGGATTTCTACCAAACGACGTGCTAAGCATGCCGATGCTGCTCTTTTTAGCACCCGCTCACGCATTTGTGCGAAAACGCGTTTTAAGCATGCACATGCATCTTTTGGTAGACGCGGATGAAGTTTTCTGCAAAACCACAAGATGTGCATGCAAATGGTGCTTTTTGCAGAACGCGCACGTGGATTTCTACCAAACGACGTGCTAAGCATGCCGATGCTGCTCTTTTTAGCACCCGCGCACGGATTTGTGCGAAAACGCGTTTTAAGCATGCACATGCATCTTTTGGTAGACGCGGATGAAGTTTTCTGCAAAACCACAAGATGTGCATGCAAATGGTGCTTTTGGCAGAACGCGCACGTGGATTTCTACCAAACGACGTGCTAAGCATGCCGATGCTGCTCTTTTTAGCACCCGCGCACGGATTTGTGCGAAAACTCGTTTTAAGCATGCACATGCATCTTTTGGTAGACGCGGATGAAGATTTCTGCAAAACCACAAGATGTGCATGCAAATGGTGCGTTTGGCAGAACGCGCACGTGGATTTCTACCAAACGACGTGCTAAGCATGCCGATGCTGCTCTTTTTAGCACCCGCGCACGCATTTGTGCGAAAACGCGTTTTAAGCATGCACATGCATCTTTTGGTAGACGCGGATGAAGTTTTCTGCAAAACCACAAGATGTGCATGCAAATGGTGCTTTTTGCAGAACGCGCTCGTGGATTTCTACCAAACGACGTGCTAAGCATGCCGATGCTGCTCTTTTTAGCACCCGCGCACGCATTTGTGCGAAAACGCGTTTTAAGCATGCACATGCATCTTTTGGTAGACGCGGATGAAGTTTTCTGCAAAACCACAAGATGTGCATGCAAATGGTGCTTTTTGCAGAACGCGCACGTGGATTTCTACCAAACGACGTGCTAAGCATGCCGATGCTGCTCTTTTTAGCACCCGCGCACGCATTTGTGCGAAAACGCGTTTTAAGCATGCACATGCATCTTTTGGTAGACGCGGATGAAGTTTTCTGCAAAACCACAATATGTGCATGCAAATGGTGCTTTTAGCAGAACGCGCACGTGGATTTCTACCAAACGACGTGCTAAGCATGCCGATGCTGCTCTTCTTAGCACCCGCGCACGCATTTGTGCGAAAACGCGTTTTAAGCATGCACATGCATCTTTTGGTAGACGCGGATGAAGTTTTCTGCAAAACCACAAGATGTGCATGCAAATGGTGCTTTTTGCAGAACGCGCTCGTGGATTTCTACCAAACGACGTGCTAAGCATGCCGATGCTGCTCTTTTTAGCACCCGCGCACGCATTTGTGCGAAAACGCGTTTTAAGCATGCACATGCATCTTTTGGTAGACGCGGATGAAGTTTTCTGCAAAACCACAAGATGTGCATGCAAATGGTGCTTTTTGCAGAACGCGCACGTGGATTTCTACCAAACGACGTGCTAAGCATGCCGATGCTGCTCTTTTTAGCACCCGCGCACGCATTTGTGCGAAAACGCGTTTTAAGCATGCACATGCATCTTTTGGTAGACGCGGATGAAGTTTTCTGCAAAACCACAAGATGTGCATGCAAATGGTGCTTTTTGCAAAACGCGCACGTGGATTTCTACCAAACGACGTGCTAAGCTTGCCGATCCTGCTCTTTTTAGCACCCGCGCACGGATTTGTGCGAAAACGCGTTTTAAGCATGCACATGCATCTTTTGGTAGACGCGGATGAAGTTCTCTGCAAAACCACAAGATGTGCATGCAAATGGTGCTTTTGGCAGAACGCGCACGTGGATTTCTACCAAACGACGTGCTAAGCATGCCGATGCTGCTCTTTTTAGCACCCGCGCACGCATTTGTGCGAAAACGCGTTTTAAGCATGCACATGCATCTTTTGGTAGACGCGGATGAAGTTTTCTGCAAAACCACAAGATGTGCATGCAAATGGTGCTTTTTGCAGAACGCGCACGTGGATTTCTACCAAACGACGTGCTAAGCATGCCGATGCTGCTCTTTTTAGCACCCGCGCACGCATTTGTGCGAAAACGCGTTTTAAGCATGCACATGCATCTTTTGGTAGACGCGGATGAAGTTTTTTGCAAAACCACAAGATGTGCATGCAAATGGTGCTTTTTGCAGAACGCGCACGTGGATTTCTACCAAACGACGTGCTAAGCATGCCGATGCTGCTCTTTTTAGCACCCGCGCACGGATTTGTGCGAAAACGCGTTTTAAGCATGCACATGCATCTTTTGGTAGACGCGGATGAAGTTTTCTGCAAAACCACAAGATGTGCATGCAAATGGTGCTTTTGGCAGAACGCGCACGTGGATTTCTACCAAACGACGTGCTAAGCATGCCGATGCTGCTCTTTTTAGCACCCGCGCACGCATTTGTGCGAAAACGCGTTTTAAGCATGCACATGCATCTTTTGGCAGACGCGGATGAAGTTTTCTGCAAAACCACAAGATGTGCATGCAAATGGTGCTTTTTGCAGAACGCGCACGTGGATTTCTACCAAACGACGTGCTAAGCATGCCGATGCTGCTATTTTTAGCACCCGCGCACGCATTTGTGCGAAAACGCGTTTTAAGCATGCACATGCATCTTTTGGTAGACGCGGATGAAGTTTTCTGCAAAACCACAAGATGTGCATGCAAATGGTGCTTTTTGCAGAACGCGCACGTGGATTTCTACCAAACGACGTGCTAAGCATGCCGATGCTGCTCTTTTTAGCACCCGCGCACGCATTTGTGCGAAAACGCGTTTTAAGCATGCACATGCATGTTTTGGTAGACGCGGATGAAGTTTTCTGCAAAACCACAAGATGTGCATGCAAATGGTGCTTTTTGCAGAACGCGCTCGTGGATTTCTACCAAACGACGTGCTAAGCATGCCGATGCTGCTCTTTTTAGCACCCGCTCACGCATTTGTGCGAAAACGCGTTTAAAGCATGCACATGCATCTTTTGGTAGACGCGGATGAAGTTTTCTGCAAAACCACAAGATGTGCATGCAAATGGTGCTTTTTGCAGAACGCGCACGTGGATTTCTACCAAACGACGTGCTAAGCATGCCGATGCTGCTCTTTTTAGCACCCGCGCACGGATTTGTGCGAAAACGCGTTTTAAGCATGCACATGCATCTTTTGGTAGACGCGGATGAAGTTTTCTGCAAAACCACAAGATGTGCATGAAAATGGTGCTTTTGGCAGAACGCGCACGTGGATTTCTACCAAACGACGTGCTAAGCATGCCGATGCTGCTCTTTTTAGCACCCGCGCACGGATTTGTGCGAAAACGCGTTTTAAGCATGCACATGCATCTTTTGGTAGACGCGGATGAAGTTTTCTGCAAAACCACAAGATGTGCATGCAAATGGTGCTTTTGGCAGAACGCGCACGTGGATTTCTACCAAACGACGTGCTAAGCATGCCGATGCTGCTCTTTTTAGCACCCGCGCACGCATTTGTGCGAAAACGCGTTTTAAGCATGCACATGCATCTTTTGGTAGACGCGGATGAAGTTTTCTGCAAAACCACAAGATGTGCATGCAAATGGTGCTTTTTGCAGAACGCGCACGTGGATTTCTACCAAACGACGTGCTAAGCATGCCGATGCTGCTCTTTTTAGCACCCGCGCACGCATTTGTGCGAAAACGCGTTTTAAGCATGCACATGCATCTTTTGGTAGACGCGGATGAAGTTTTCTGCAAAACAACAAGATGTGCATGCAAATGGTGCTTTTTGCAGAACGCGCACGTGGATTTCTACCAAACGACGTGCTAAGCATGCCGATGCTGCTCTTTTTAGCACCCGCGCACGGATTTGTGCGAAAACGCGTTTTAAGCATGCACATGCATCTTTTGGTAGACGCGGATGAAATTTTCTGCAAAACCACAAGATGTGCATGCAAATGGTGCTTTTGGCAGAACGCGCACGTGGATTTCTACCAAACGACGTGCTAAGCATGCCGATGCTGCTCTTTTTAGCACCCGCGCACGCATTTGTGCGAAAACGCGTTTTAAGCATGCACATGCATCTTTTGGTAGACGCGGATGAAGTTTTCTGCAAAACCACAAGATGTGCATGCAAATGGTGCTTTTTGCAGAACGCGCTCGTGCATTTCTACCAAACGACGTGCTAAGCATGCCGATGCTGCTCTTTTTAGCACCCGCGCACGCATTTGTGCGAAAACGCGTTTTAAGCATGCACATGCATCTTTTGGTAGACGCGGATGAAGTTTTCTGCAAAACCACAAGATGTGCATGCAAATGGTGCTTTTTGCAGAACGCGCTCGTGGATTTCTACCAAACGACGTGCTAAGCATGCCGATGCTGCTCTTTTTAGCACCCGCGCACGCATTTGTGCGAAAACGCGTTTTAAGCATGCACATGCATCTTTTGGTAGACGCGGATGAAGTTTTCTGCAAAACCACAAGATGTGCATGCAAATGGTGCTTTTTGCAGAACTCGCACGTGGATTTCTACCAAACGACGTGCTAAGCATGCCGATGCTGCTCTTTTTAGCACCCGCGCACGGATTTGTGCGAAAACGCGTTTTAAGCATGCACATGCATCTTTTGGTAGACGCGGATGAAGTTTTCTGCAAAACCACAAGATGTGCATGCAAATGGTGCTTTTGGCAGAACCCGCACGTGGATTTCTACCAAACGACGTGCTAAGCATTCTGATGCTGCTCTTTTTAGCACCCGCGCACGGATTTGTGCGAAAACGCGTTTTAAGCATGCACATGCATCTTTTGGTAGACGCGGATGAAGTTTTCTGCAAAACCACAAGATGTGCATGCAAATGGTGCTTTTGGCAGAACGCGCACGTGGATTTCTACCAAACGACGTGCTAAGCATGCCGATGCTGCTCTTTTTAGCACCCGCGCACGCTTTTGTGCGAAAACGCGTTTTAAGCATGCACATGCATCTTTTGGTAGACGCGGATGAAGTTTTCTGCAAAACCACAAGATGTGCATGCAAATGGTGCTTTTGGCAGAACGCGCACGTGGATTTCTACCAAACGACGTGCTAAGCATGCCGATGCTGCTCTTTTTAGCACCCGTGCACGGATTTGTGCGAAAACGCGTTTTAAGCATGCACATGCATCTTTTGGTAGACGCGGATGAAATTTTCTGCAAAACCACAAGATGTGCATGCAAATGGTGCTTTTGGCAGAACGCGCACGTGGATTTCTACCAAACGACGTGCTAAGCATGCCGATGCTGCTCTTTTTAGCACCCGCGCACGGATTTGTGCGAAAACGCGTTTTAAGCATGCACATGCATCTTTTGGTAGACGCGGATGAAGTTTTCTGCAAAACCACAAGATGTGCATGCAAATGGTGCTTTTTGCAGAACGCGCTCGTGCATTTCTACCAAACGACGTGCTAAGCATGCCGATGCTGCTCTTTTTAGCACCCGCGCACGCATTTGTGCGAAAACGCGTTTTAAGCATGCACATGCATCTTTTGGTAGACGCGGATGAAGTTTTCTGCAAAACCACAAGATGTGCATGCAAATGGTGCTTTTTGCAGAACGCGCACGTGGATTTCTACCAAACGACGTGCTAAGCATGCCGATGCTGCTCTTTTTAGCACCCGCGCACGGATTTGTGCGAAAACGCGTTTTAAGCATGCACATGCATCTTTTGGTAGACGCGGATGAAGTTTTCTGCAAAACCACAAGATGTGCATGCAAATGGTGCTTTTTGCAGAACGCGCACGTGGATTTCTACCAAACGACGTGCTAAGCATGCCGATGCTGCTCTTTTTAGCACCCGCGCACGCATTTGTGCGAAAACGCGTTTTAAGCATGCACATGCATCTTTTGGTAGACGCGGATGAAGTTTTCTGCAAAACCACAAGATGCGCATGCAAATGGTGCTTTTTGCAGAACGCGCACGTGGATTTCTACCAAACGACGTGCTAAGCATGCCGATGCTGCTCTTTTTAGCACCCGCGCACGCTTTTGTGCGAAAACGCGTTTTAAGCATGCACATGCATCTTTTGGTAGACGCGGATGAAGTTTTCTGCAAAACCACAAGATGTGCATGCAAATGGTGCTTTTGGCAGAACGCGCACGTGGATTTCTACCAAACGACGTGCTAAGCATGCCGATGCTGCTCTTTTTAGCACCCGCGCACGGATTTGTGCGAAAACGCGTTTTAAGCATGCACATGCATCTTTTGGTAGACGCGGATGAAATTTTCTGCAAAACCACAAGATGTGCATGCAAATGGTGCTTTTGGCAGAACGCGCACGTGGATTTCTACCAAACGACGTGCTAAGCATGCCGATGCTGCTCTTTTTAGCACCCGCGCACGGATTTGTGCGAAAACGCGTTTTAAGCATGCACATGCATCTTTTGGTAGACGCGGATGAAGTTTTCTGCAAAACCACAAGATGTGCATGCAAATGGTGCTTTTTGCAGAACGCGCTCGTGCATTTCTACCAAACGACGTGCTAAGCATGCCGATGCTGCTCTTTTTAGCACCCGCGCACGCATTTGTGCGAAAACGCGTTTTAAGCATGCACATGCATCTTTTGGTAGACGCGGATGAAGTTTTCTGCAAAACCACAAGATGTGCATGCAAATGGTGCTTTTTGCAGAACGCGCACGTGGATTTCTACCAAACGACGTGCTAAGCATGCCGATGCTGCTCTTTTTAGCACCCGCGCACGGATTTGTGCGAAAACGCGTTTTAAGCATGCACATGCATCTTTTGGTAGACGCGGATGAAGTTTTCTGCAAAACCACAAGATGTGCATGCAAATGGTGCTTTTTGCAGAACGCGAACGTGGATTTCTATCAAACGACGTGCTAAGCATGCCGATGCTGCTCTTTTTAGCACCCGCGCACGCATTTGTGCGAAAACGCGTTTTAAGCATGCACATGCATCTTTTGGTAGACGCGGATGAAGTTTTCTGCAAAACCACAAGATGCGCATGCAAATGGTGCTTTTTGCAGAACGCGCACGTGGATTTCTACCAAACGACGTGCTAAGCATGCCGATGCTGCTCTTTTTAGCACCCGCGCACGCATTTGTGCGAAAACGCGTTTTAAGCATGCACATGCATCTTTTGGTAGACGCGGATGAAGTTTTCTGCAAAACCACAAGATGTGCATGCAAATGGTGCTTTTGGCAGAACGCGCACGTGGATTTCTACCAAACGACGTGCTAAGCATGCCGATGCTGCTCTTTTTAGCACCCGCGCACGCATTTGTGCGAAAACGCGTTTTAAGCATGCACATGCATCTTTTGGTAGACGCGGATGAAGTTTTCTGCAAAACCACAAGATGTGCATGCAAATGGTGCTTTTGGCAGAACGCGCACGTGGATTTCTACCAAACGACGTGCTAAGCATGCCGATGCTGCTCTTTTTAGCACCCGCGCACGGATTTGTGCGAAAACGCGTTTTAAGCATGCACACGCATCTTTTGGTAGACGCGGATGAAGTTTTCTGCAAAACCACAAGATGTGCATGCAAATGGTGCTTTTGGCAGAACGCGCACGTGGATTTCTACCAAACGACGTGCTAAGCATGCCGATGCTGCTCTTTTTAGCACCCGCGCACGCATTTGTGCGAAAACGCGTTTTAAGCATGCACATGCATCTTTTGGTAGACGCGGATGAAGTTTTCTGCAAAACCACAAGATGTGCATGCAAATGGTGCTTTTTGCAGAACGCGCACGTGGATTTCTACCAAACGACGTGCTAAGCATGCCGATGCTGCTCTTTTTAGCACCCGCGCACGCATTTGTGCGAAAACGCGTTTTAAGCATGCACATGCATGTTTTGGTAGACGCGGATGAAGTTTTCTGCAAAACCACAAGATGTGCATGCAAATGGTGCTTTTTGCAGAACGCGCTCGTGGATTTCTACCAAACGACGTGCTAAGCATGCCGATGCTGCTCTTTTTAGCACCCGCGCACGCATTTGTGCGAAAACGCGTTTTAAGCATGCACATGCATCTTTTGGTAGACGAGGATGAAGTTTTCTGCAAAACAACAAGATGTGCATGCAAATGGTGCTTTTTGCAGAACGCGCACGTGGATTTCTACCAAACGACGTGCTAAGCATGCCGATGCTGCTCTTTTTAGCACCCGCGCACGGATTTGTGCGAAAACGCGTTTTAAGCATGCACATGCATCTTTTGGTAGACGCGGATGAAGTTTTCTGCAAAACCACAAGATGTGCATGCAAATGGTGCTTTTGGCAGAACGCGCACGTGGATTTCTACCAAACGACGTGCTAAGCATGCCGATGCTGCTCTTTTTAGCACCCGCGCACGCATTTGTGCGAAAACGCGTTTTAAGCATGCACATGCATCTTTTGGTAGACGCGGATGAAGTTTTCTGCAAAACCACAAGATGTGCATGCAAATGGTGCTTTTTGCAGAACGCGCTCGTGGATTTCTACCAAACGACGTGCTAAGCATGCCGATGCTGCTCTTTTTAGCACCCGCGCACGCATTTGTGCGAAAACGCGTTTTAAGCATGCACATGCATCTTTTGGTAGACGCGGATGAAGTTTTCTGCAAAACCACAAGATGTGCATGCAAATGGTGCTTTTTGCAGAACGCGCACGTGGATTTCTACCAAACGACGTGCTAAGCATGCCGATGCTGCTCTTTTTAGCACCCGCGCACGGATTTGTGCGAAAACGCATTTTAAGCATGCACATGCATCTTTTGGTAGACGCGGATGAAGTTTTCTGCAAAACCACAAGATGTGCATGCAAATGGTGCTTTTGGCAGAACGCGCACGTGGATTTCTACCAAACGACGTGCTAAGCATGCCGATGCTGCTCTTTTTAGCACCCGCGCACGCATTTGTGCGAAAACGCGTTTTAAGCATGCACATGCATCTTTTGGTAGACGCGGATGAAGTTTTCTGCAAAACCACAAGATGTGCATTCAAATGGTGCTTTTTGCAGAACGCGCACGTGGATTTCTACCAAACGACGTGCTAAGCATGCCGATGCTGCTCTTTTTAGCACCCGCGCACGCATTTGTGCGAAAACGCGTTTTAAGCATGCACATGCATGTTTTGGTAGACGCGGATGAAGTTTTCTGCAAAACCACAAGATGTGCATGCAAATGGTGCTTTTTGCAGAACGCGCTCGTGGATTTCTACCAAACGACGTGCTAAGCATGCCGATGCTGCTCTTTTTAGCACCCGCGCACGCATTTGTGCGAAAACGCGTTTTAAGCATGCACATGCATCTTTTGGTAGACGCGGATGAAGTTTTCTGCAAAACCACAAGATGTGCATGCAAATGGTGCTTTTTGCAGAACGCGCACGTGGATTTCTACCAAACGACGTGCTAAGCATGCCGATGCTGCTCTTTTTAGCACCCGCGCACGGATTTGTGCGAAAACGCGTTTTAAGCATGCACATGCATCTTTTGGTAGACGCGGATGAAGTTTTCTGCAAAACCACAATATGTGCATGCAAATGGTGCTTTTGGCAGAACCCGCACGTGGATTTCTACCAAACGACGTGCTAAGCATGCCGATGCTGCTCTTTTTAGCACCCGCGCACGCATTTGTGCGAAAACGCGTTTTAAGCATGCACATGGATCTTTTGGTAGACGCGGATGAAGTTTTCTGCAAAACCACAAGATGTGCATGCAAATGGTGCTTTTTGCAGAACGCGCACGTGGATTTCTACCAAACGACGTGCTAAGCATGCCGATGCTGCTCTTTTTAGCACCCGCGCACGCATTTGTGCGAAAACGCGTTTTAAGCATGCACATGCATCTTTTGGTAGACGCGGATGAAGTTTTCTGCAAAACCACAAGATGTGCATGCAAATGGTGCTTTTGGCAGAACGCGCACGTGGATTTCTACCAAACGACGTGCTAAGCATCCCGATGCTGCTCTTTTTAGCACCCGCGCACGCATTTGTGCGAAAACGCGTTTTAAGCATGCACATGCATCTTTTGGTAGACGCGGATGAAGTTTTCTGCAAAACCACAAGATGTGCATGCAAATGGTGCTTTTTGCAGAACGCGCACGTGGATTTCTACCAAACGACGTGCTAAGCATGCCGATGCTGCTCTTTTTAGCACCCGCACACGGATTTGTGCGAAAACGCGTTTTAAGCATGCACATGCATCTTTTGGTAGACGCGGATGAAGTTTTCTGCAAAACCACAAGATGTGCATGCAAATGGTGCTTTTGGCAGAACGCGCACGTGGATTTCTACCAAACGACGTGCTAAGCATGCCGATGCTGCTCTTTTTAGCACCCGCGCACGCATTTGTGCGAAAACGCGTTTTAAGCATGCACATGCATCTTTTGGTAGACGCGGATGAAGTTTTCTGCAAAACCACAAGATGTGCATGCAAATGGTGCTTTTTGCAGAACGCGCACGTGGATTTCTACCAAACGACGTGCTAAGCATGCGATGCTGCTATTTTTAGCACCCGCGCACGCATTTGTGCGAAAACGCGTTTTAAGCATGCACATGCATCTTTTGGTAGACGCGGATGAAGTTTTCTGCAAAACCACAAGATGTGCATGCAAATGGTGCTTTTTGCAGAACGCGCACGTGGATTTCTACCAAACGACGTGCTAAGCATGCCGATGCTGCTCTTTTTAGCACCCGCGCACGCATTTGTGCGAAAACGCGTTTTAAGCATGCACATGCATCTTTTGGTAGACGCGGATGAAGTTTTCTGCAAAACCACAAGATGTGCATGCAAATGGTGCTTTTCGCAGAACGCGCACGTGGATTTCTACCAAACGACGTGCTAAGCATGCCGATGCTGCTATTTTTAGCACCCGCGCACGCATTTGTGCGAAAACGCGTTTTAAGCATGCACATGCATCTTTTGGTAGACGCGGATGAAGTTTTCTGCAAAACCACAAGATGTGCATGCAAATGGTGCTTTTTGCAGAACGCGCACGTGGATTTCTACCAAACGACGTGCTAAGCATGCCGATGCTGCTCTTTTAAGCACCCGCGCACGCATTTGTGCGAAAACGCGTTTTAAGCATGCACATGCATCTTTTGGTAGACGCGGATGAAGTTTTCTGCAAAACCACAAGATGTGCATGCAAATGGTGCTTTTGGCAGAACGCGCACGTAGATTTCTACCAAACGACGTGCTAAGCATGCCGATGCTGCTCTTTTTAGCACCCGCGCACGCATTTGTGCAAAAACGCGTTTTAAGCATGCACATGCATCTTTTGGTAGACGCGGATGAAGTTTTCTGCAAAACCACAAGATGTGCATGCAAATGGTGCTTTTTGCAGAACGCGCTCGTGGATTTCTACCAAACGACGTGCTAAGCATGCCGATGCTGCTCTTTTTAGCACCCGCGCACGCATTTATGCGAAAACGCGTTTTAAGCATGCACATGCATCTTTTGGTAGACGCGGATGAAGTTTTCTGCAAAACCACAAGATGTGCATGCAAATGGTGCTTTTTGCAGAACGCGCACGTGGATTTCTACCAAACGACGTGCTAAGCATGCCGATGCTGCTCTTTTTAGCACCCGCGCACGCATTTGTGCGAAAACGCGTTTTAAGCATGCACATGCATCTTTTGGTAGACGCGGATGAAGTTTTCTGCAAAACCACAAGATGTGCATGCAAATGGTGCTTTTTGCAGAACGCGCACGTGGATTTCTACCAAACGACGTGCTAAGCATGCCGATGCTGCTCTTTTTAGCACCCGCGCACGCATTTGTGCGAAAACGCGTTTTAAGCATGCACATGCATCTTTTGGTAGACGCGGATGAAGTTTTCTGCAAAACCACAAGATGTGCATGCAAATGGTTCTTTTGGCAGAACGCGCACGTGGATTTCTACCAAACGACGTGCTAAGCATGCCGATGCTGCTCTTTTTAGCACCCGCGCACGCATTTGTGCGAAAACGCGTTTTGAGCATGCACATGCATCTTTTGGTAGACGCGGATGAAGTTTTCTGCAAAACCACAAGATGTGCATGCAAATGGTGCTTTTTGCAGAACGCGCACGTGGATTTCTACCAAACGACGTGCTAAGCATGCCGATGCTGCTCTTTTTAGCACCCGCGCACGGATTTGTGCGAAAACGCGTTTTAAGCATGCACATGCATCTTTTGGTAGACGCGGATGAAGTTTTCTGCAAAACCACAAGATGTGCATGCAAATGGTGCTTTTTGCAGAACGCGCACGTGGATTTCTACCAAACGACGTGCTAAGCATGCCGATGCTGCTATTTTTAGCACCCGCGCACGCATTTGTGCGAAAACGCGTTTTAAGCATGCACATGCATCTTTTGTAGACGCGGATGAAGTTTTCTGCAAAACCACAAGATGTGCATGCAAATGGTGCGTTTTGCAGAACGCGCACGTGGATTTCTACCAAACGACGTGCTAAGCATGCCGATGCTGCTCTTTTTAGCACCCGCGCACGCATTTGTGCGAGAACGCGTTTTAAGCATGTACATGCATCTTTTGGTAGACGCGGATGAAGTTTTCTGCAAAACCACAAGATGTGCATGCAAATGGTGCTTTTTGCAGAACGCGCACGTGGATTTCTACCAAACGACGTGCTAAGCATGCCGATGCTGCTCTTTTTAGCACCCGCGCACGCATTTGTGCGAAAACGCGTTTTAAGCATGCACATGCATCTTTTGGTAGACGCGGATGAAGTTTTCTGCAAAACCACAAGATGTGCATGCAAATGGTGCTTTTGGCAGAACGCGCACGTAGATTTCTACCAAACGACGTGCTAAGCATGCCGATGCTGCTCTTTTTAGCACCCGCGCACGCATTTGTGCGAAAACGCGTTTTAAGCATGCACATGCATCTTTTGGTAGACGCGGATGAAGTTTTCTGCAAAACCACAAGATGTGCATGCAAATGGTGCTTTTTGCAGAACGCGCTCGTGGATTTCTACCAAACGACGTGCTAAGGATGCCGATGCTGCTCTTTTTAGCACCCGCGCACGCATTTGTGCGAAAACGCGTTTTAAGCATGCACATGCATCTTTTGGTAGACGCGGATGAAGTTTTCTGCAAAACCACAAGATGTGCATGCAAATGGTGCTTTTTGCAGAACGCGCACGTGGATTTCTACCAAACGACGTGCTAAGCATGCCGATGCTGCTCTTTTTAGCACCCGCGCACGGATTTGTGCGAAAACGCGTTTTAAGCATGCACATGCATCTTTTGGTAGACGCGGATGAAGTTTTCTGCAAAACCACAATATGTGCATGCAAATGGTGCTTTTGGCAGAACGCGCACGTGGATTTCTACCAAACGACGTGCTAAGCATGCCGATGCTGCTCTTTTTAGCACCCGCGCACGCATTTGTGCGAAAACGCGTTTTAAGCATGCACATGGATCTTTTGGTAGACGCGGATGAAGTTTTCTGCAAAACCACAAGATGTGCATGCAAATGGTGCTTTTTGCAGAACGCGCACGTGGATTTCTACCAAACGACGTGCTAAGCATGCCGATGCTGCTCTTTTTAGCACCCGCGCACGCATTTGTGCGAAAACGCGTTTTAAGCATGCACATGCATCTTTTGGTAGACGCGGATGAAGTTTTCTGCAAAACCACAAGATGTGCACGCAAATGGTTCTTTTGGCAGAACGCGCACGTGGATTTCTACCAAACGACGTGCTAAGCATGCCGATGCTGCTCTTTTTAGCACCCGCGCACGCATTTGTGCGAAAACGCGTTTTGAGCATGCACATGCATCTTTTGGTAGACGCGGATGAAGTTTTCTGCAAAACCACAAGATGTGCATGCAAATGGTGCTTTTTGCAGAACGCGCACGTGGATTTCTACCAAACGACGTGCTAAGCATGCCGATGCTGCTCTTTTTAGCACCCGCGCACGGATTTGTGCGAAAACGCGTTTTAAGCATGCACATGCATCTTTTGGTAGACGTGGATGAAGTTTTCTGCAAAACCACAAGATGTGCATGCAAATGGTGCTTTTGGCAGAACGCGCACGTGGATTTCTACCAAACGACGTGCTAAGCATGCCGATGCTGCTCTTTTTAGCACCCGCGCACGCATTTGTGCGAAAACGCGTTTTAAGCATGCACATGCATCTTTTGGTAGACGCGGATGAAGTTTTCTGCAAAACCACAAGATGTGCATGCAAATGGTGCTTTTTGCAGAACGCGCACGTGGATTTCTACCAAACGACGTGCTAAGCATGCCGATGCTGCTATTTTTAGCACCCGCGCACGCATTTGTGCGAAAACGCGTTTTAAGCATGCACATGCATCTTTTGGTAGACGCGGATGAAGTTTTCTGCAAAACCACAAGATGTGCATGCAAATGGTGCTTTTTGCAGAACGCGCACGTGGATGTCTACCAAACGACGTGCTAAGCATGCCGATGCTGCTCTTTTTAGCACCCGCGCACGCATTTGTGCGAAAACGCGTTTTAAGCATGCACATGCATCTTTTGGTAGACGCGGATGAAGTTTTCTGCAAAACCACAAGATGTGCATGCAAATGGTGCTTTTTGCAGAACGCGCACGTGGATTTCTACCAAACGACGTGCTAAGCATGCCGATGCTGCTATTTTTAGCACCCGCGCACGCATTTGTGCGAAAACGCGTTTTAAGCATGCACATGCATCTTTTGGTAGACGCGGATGAAGTTTTCTGCAAAACCACAAGATGTGCATGCAAATGGTGCGTTTTGCAGAACGCGCACGTGGATTTCTACCAAACGACGTGCTAAGCATGCCGATGCTGCTCTTTTTAGCACCCGCGCACGCATTTGTGCGAAAACGCGTTTTAAGCATGCACATGCATCTTTTGGTAGACGCGGATGAAGTTTTCTGCAAAACCACAAGATGTGCATGCAAATGGTGCTTTTTGCAGAACGCGCACGTGGATTTCTACCAAACGACGTGCTAAGCATGCCGATGCTGCTCTTTTAAGCACCCGCGCACGCATTTGTGCGAAAACGCGTTTTAAGCATGCACATGCATCTTTTGGTAGACGCGGATGAAGTTTTCTGCAAAACCACAAGATGTGCATGCAAATGGTGCTTTTGGCAGAACGCGCACGTAGATTTCTACCAAACGACGTGCTAAGCATGCCGATGCTGCTCTTTTTAGCACCCGCGCACGCATTTGTGCGAAAACGCGTTTTAAGCATGCACATGCATCTTTTGGTAGACGCGGATGAAGTTTTCTGCAAAACCACAAGATGTGCATGCAAATGGTGCTTTTTGCAGAACGCGCTCGTGGATTTCTACCAAACGACGTGCTAAGCATGCCGATGCTGCTCTTTTTAGCACCCGCGCACGCATTTATGCGAAAACGCGTTTTAAGCATGCACATGCATCTTTTGGTAGACGCGGATGAAGTTTTCTGCAAAACCACAAGATGTGCATGCAAATGGTGCTTTTTGCAGAACGCGCACGTGGATTTCTACCAAACGACGTGCTAAGCATGCCGATGCTGCTCTTTTTAGCACCCGCGCACGCATTTGTGCGAAAACGCGTTTTAAGCATGCACATGCATCTTTTGGTAGACGCGGATGAAGTTTTCTGCAAAACCACAAGATGTGCATGCAAATGGTGCTTTTTGCAGAACGCGCACGTGGATTTCTACCAAACGACGTGCTAAGCATGCCGATGCTGCTCTTTTTAGCACCCGCGCACGCATTTGTGCGAAAACGCGTTTTAAGCATGCACATGCATCTTTTGGTAGACGCGGATGAAGTTTTCTGCAAAACCACAAGATGTGCATGCAAATGGTTCTTTTGGCAGAACGCGCACGTGGATTTCTACCAAACGACGTGCTAAGCATGCCGATGCTGCTCTTTTTAGCACCCGCGCACGCATTTGTGCGAAAACGCGTTTTGAGCATGCACATGCATCTTTTGGTAGACGCGGATGAAGTTTTCTGCAAAACCACAAGATGTGCATGCAAATGGTGCTTTTTGCAGAACGCGCACGTGGATTTCTACCAAACGACGTGCTAAGCATGCCGATGCTGCTCTTTTTAGCACCCGCGCACGGATTTGTGCGAAAACGCGTTTTAAGCATGCACATGCATCTTTTGGTAGACGCGGATGAAGTTTTCTGCAAAACCACAAGATGTGCATGCAAATGGTGCTTTTTGCAGAACGCGCACGTGGATTTCTACCAAACGACGTGCTAAGCATGCCGATGCTGCTATTTTTAGCACCCGCGCACGCATTTGTGCGAAAACGCGTTTTAAGCATGCACATGCATCTTTTGTAGACGCGGATGAAGTTTTCTGCAAAACCACAAGATGTGCATGCAAATGGTGCGTTTTGCAGAACGCGCACGTGGATTTCTACCAAACGACGTGCTAAGCATGCCGATGCTGCTCTTTTTAGCACCCGCGCACGCATTTGTGCGAAAACGCGTTTTAAGCATGTACATGCATCTTTTGGTAGACGCGGATGAAGTTTTCTGCAAAACCACAAGATGTGCATGCAAATGGTGCTTTTTGCAGAACGCGCACGTGGATTTCTACCAAACGACGTGCTAAGCATGCCGATGCTGCTCTTTTTAGCACCCGCGCACGCATTTGTGCGAAAACGCGTTTTAAGCATGCACATGCATCTTTTGGTAGACGCGGATGAAGTTTTCTGCAAAACCACAAGATGTGCATGCAAATGGTGCTTTTGGCAGAACGCGCACGTAGATTTCTACCAAACGACGTGCTAAGCATGCCGATGCTGCTCTTTTTAGCACCCGCGCACGCATTTGTGCGAAAACGCGTTTTAAGCATGCACATGCATCTTTTGGTAGACGCGGATGAAGTTTTCTGCAAAACCACAAGATGTGCATGCAAATGGTGCTTTTTGCAGAACGCGCTCGTGGATTTCTACCAAACGACGTGCTAAGGATGCCGATGCTGCTCTTTTTAGCACCCGCGCACGCATTTGTGCGAAAACGCGTTTTAAGCATGCACATGCATCTTTTGGTAGACGCGGATGAAGTTTTCTGCAAAACCACAAGATGTGCATGCAAATGGTGCTTTTTGCAGAACGCGCACGTGGATTTCTACCAAACGACGTGCTAAGCATGCCGATGCTGCTCTTTTTAGCACCCGCGCACGGATTTGTGCGAAAACGCGTTTTAAGCATGCACATGCATCTTTTGGTAGACGCGGATGAAGTTTTCTGCAAAACCACAATATGTGCATGCAAATGGTGCTTTTGGCAGAACGCGCACGTGGATTTCTACCAAACGACGTGCTAAGCATGCCGATGCTGCTCTTTTTAGCACCCGCGCACGCATTTGTGCGAAAACGCGTTTTAAGCATGCACATGGATCTTTTGGTAGACGCGGATGAAGTTTTCTGCAAAACCACAAGATGTGCATGCAAATGGTGCTTTTTGCAGAACGCGCACGTGGATTTCTACCAAACGACGTGCTAAGCATGCCGATGCTGCTCTTTTTAGCACCCGCGCACGCATTTGTGCGAAAACGCGTTTTAAGCATGCACATGCATCTTTTGGTAGACGCGGATGAAGTTTTCTGCAAAACCACAAGATGTGCACGCAAATGGTTCTTTTGGCAGAACGCGCACGTGGATTTCTACCAAACGACGTGCTAAGCATGCCGATGCTGCTCTTTTTAGCACCCGCGCACGCATTTGTGCGAAAACGCGTTTTGAGCATGCACATGCATCTTTTGGTAGACGCGGATGAAGTTTTCTGCAAAACCACAAGATGTGCATGCAAATGGTGCTTTTTGCAGAACGCGCACGTGGATTTCTACCAAACGACGTGCTAAGCATGCCGATGCTGCTCTTTTTAGCACCCGCGCACGGATTTGTGCGAAAACGCGTTTTAAGCATGCACATGCATCTTTTGGTAGACGCGGATGAAGTTTTCTGCAAAACCACAAGATGTGCATGCAAATGGTGCTTTTGGCAGAACGCGCACGTGGATTTCTACCAAACGACGTGCTAAGCATGCCGATGCTGCTCTTTTTAGCACCCGCGCACGCATTTGTGCGAAAACGCGTTTTAAGCATGCACATGCATCTTTTGGTAGACGCGGATGAAGTTTTCTGCAAAACCACAAGATGTGCATGCAAATGGTGCTTTTTGCAGAACGCGCACGTGGATTTCTACCAAACGACGTGCTAAGCATGCCGATGCTGCTATTTTTAGCACCCGCGCACGCATTTGTGCGAAAACGCGTTTTAAGCATGCACATGCATCTTTTGGTAGACGCGGATGAAGTTTTCTGCAAAACCACAAGATGTGCATGCAAATGGTGCTTTTTGCAGAACGCGCACGTGGATGTCTACCAAACGACGTGCTAAGCATGCCGATGCTGCTCTTTTTAGCACCCGCGCACGCATTTGTGCGAAAACGCGTTTTAAGCATGCACATGCATCTTTTGGTAGACGCGGATGAAGTTTTCTGCAAAACCACAAGATGTGCATGCAAATGGTGCTTTTTGCAGAACGCGCACGTGGATTTCTACCAAACGACGTGCTAAGCATGCCGATGCTGCTATTTTTAGCACCCGCGCACGCATTTGTGCGAAAACGCGTTTTAAGCATGCACATGCATCTTTTGGTAGACGCGGATGAAGTTTTCTGCAAAACCACAAGATGTGCATGCAAATGGTGCGTTTTGCAGAACGCGCACGTGGATTTCTACCAAACGACGTGCTAAGCATGCCGATGCTGCTCTTTTTAGCACCCGCGCACGCATTTGTGCGAAAACGCGTTTTAAGCATGCACATGCATCTTTTGGTAGACGCGGATGAAGTTTTCTGCAAAACCACAAGATGTGCATGCAAATGGTGCTTTTTGCAGAACGCGCACGTGGATTTCTACCAAACGACATGCTAAGCATGCCGATGCTGCTCTTTTTAGCACCCGCGCACGCATTTGTGCGAAAACGCGTTTTAAGCATGCACATGCATCTTTTGGTAGACGTGGATGAAGTTTTCTGCAAAACCACAAGATGTGCATGCAAATGGTGCTTTTGGCAGAACGCGCACGTAGATTTCTACCAAACGACGTGCTAAGCATGCCGATGCTGCTCTTTTTAGCACCCGCGCACGCATTTGTGCGAAAACGCGTTTTAAGCATGCACATGCATCTTTTGGTAGACGCGGATGAAGTTTTCTGCAAAACCACAAGATGTGCATGCAAATGGTGCTTTTGGCAGAACGCGCACGTGGATTTCTACCAAACGACGTGCTAAGCATGCCGATGCTGCTATTTTTAGCACCCGCGCACGCATTTGTGCGAAAACGCGTTTTGAGCATGCACATGCATCTTTTGGTAGACGCGGATGAAGTTTTCTGCAAAACCACAAGATGTGCATGCAAATGGTGCTTTTTGCAGAACGCGCACGTGGATTTCTACCAAACGACGTGCTAAGCATGCCGATGCTGCTCTTTTTAGCACCCGCGCACGGATTTGTGCGAAAACGCGTTTTAAGCATGCACATGCATCTTTTGGTAGACGCGGATGAAGTTTTCTGCAAAACCACAAGATGTGCATGCAAATGGTGCTTTTTGCAGAACGCGCACGTGGATTTCTACCAAACGACGTGCTAAGCATGCCGATGCTGCTATTTTTAGCACCCGCGCACGCATTTGTGCGAAAACGCGTTTTAAGCATGCACATGCATCTTTTGGTAGACACGGATGAAGTTTTCTGCAAAACCACAAGATGTGCATGCAAATGGTGCTTTTTGCAGAACGCGCTCGTGGATTTCTACCAAACGACGTGCTATGCATGCCGATGCTGCTCTTTTTAGCACCCGCGCACGCATTTGTGCGAAAACGCGTTTTAAGCATGCACATGCATCTTTTGGTAGACGCGGATGAAGTTTTCTGCAAAACCACAAGATGTGCATGCAAATGGTGCTTTTTGCAGAACGCGCACGTGGATTTCTACCAAACGACGTGCTAAGCATGCCGATGCTGCTCTTTTTAGCACCCGCGCACGGATTTGTGCGAAAACGCGTTTTAAGCATGCACATGCATCTTTTGGTAGACGCGGATGAAGTTTTCTGCAAAACCACAATATGTGCATGCAAATGGTGCTTTTGGCAGAACGCGCACGTGGATTTCTACCAAACGACGTGCTAAGCATGCCGATGCTGCTCTTTTTAGCACCCGCGCACGCATTTGTGCGAAAACGCGTTTTAAGCATGCACATGGATCTTTTGGTAGACGCGGATGAAGTTTTCTGCAAAACCACAAGATGTGCATGCAAATGGTGCTTTTTGCAGAACGCGCACGTGGATTTCTACCAAACGACGTGCTAAGCATGCCGATGCTGCTCTTTTTAGCACCCGCGCACGCATTTGTGCGAAAACGCGTTTTAAGCATGCACATGCATCTTTTGGTAGACGCGGATGAAGTTTTCTGCAAAACCACAAGATGTGCACGCAAATGGTTCTTTTGGCAGAACGCGCACGTGGATTTCTACCAAACGACGTGCTAAGCATGCCGATGCTGCTCTTTTTAGCACCCGCGCACGCATTTGTGCGAAAACGCGTTTTGAGCATGCACATGCATCTTTTGGTAGACGCGGATGAAGTTTTCTGCAAAACCACAAGATGTGCATGCAAATGGTGCTTTTTGCAGAACGCGCACGTGGATTTCTACCAAACGACGTGCTAAGCATGCCGATGCTGCTCTTTTTAGCACCCGCGCACGGATTTGTGCGAAAACGCGTTTTAAGCATGCACATGCATCTTTTGGTAGACGCGGATGAAGTTTTCTGCAAAACCACAAGATGTGCATGCAAATGGTGCTTTTGGCAGAACGCGCACGTGGATTTCTACCAAACGACGTGCTAAGCATGCCGATGCTGCTCTTTTTAGCACCCGCGCACGCATTTGTGCGAAAACGCGTTTTAAGCATGCACATGCATCTTTTGGTAGACGCGGATGAAGTTTTCTGCAAAACCACAAGATGTGCATGCAAATGGTGCTTTTTGCAGAACGCGCACGTGGATTTCTACCAAACGACGTGCTAAGCATGCCGATGCTGCTATTTTTAGCACCCGCGCACGCATTTGTGCGAAAACGCGTTTTAAGCATGCACATGCATCTTTTGGTAGACGCGGATGAAGTTTTCTGCAAAACCACAAGATGTGCATGCAAATGGTGCTTTTTGCAGAACGCGCACGTGGATGTCTACCAAACGACGTGCTAAGCATGCCGATGCTGCTCTTTTTAGCACCCGCGCACGCATTTGTGCGAAAACGCGTTTTAAGCATGCACATGCATCTTTTGGTAGACGCGGATGAAGTTTTCTGCAAAACCACAAGATGTGCATGCAAATGGTGCTTTTTGCAGAACGCGCACGTGGATTTCTACCAAACGACGTGCTAAGCATGCCGATGCTGCTATTTTTAGCACCCGCGCACGCATTTGTGCGAAAACGCGTTTTAAGCATGCACATGCATCTTTTGGTAGACGCGGATGAAGTTTTCTGCAAAACCACAAGATGTGCATGCAAATGGTGCGTTTTGCAGAACGCGCACGTGGATTTCTACCAAACGACGTGCTAAGCATGCCGATGCTGCTCTTTTTAGCACCCGCGCACGCATTTGCGCGAAAACGCGTTTTAAGCATGCACATGCATCTTTTGGTAGACGCGGATGAAGTTTTCTGCAAAACCACAAGATGTGCATGCAAATGGTGCTTTTTGCAGAACGCGCACGTGGATTTCTACCAAACGACGTGCTAAGCATGCCGATGCTGCTCTTTTTAGCACCCGCGCACGCATTTGTGCGAAAACGCGTTTTAAGCATGCACATGCATCTTTTGGTAGACGCGGATGAAGTTTTCTGCAAAACCACAAGATGTGCAGGCGAATGGTGCTTTTGGCAGAACGCGCACGTAGATTTCTACCAAACGACGTGCTAAGCATGCCGATGCTACTCTTTTTAGCACCCGCGCACGCATTTGTGCGAAAACGCGTTTTAAGCATGCACATGCATCTTTTGGTAGACGCGGATGAAGTTTTCCTCAAAACCACAAGATGTGCATGCAAATGGTGCTTTTGGCAGAACGCGCACGTGGATTTCTACCAAACGACGTGCTAAGCATGCCGATGCTGCTATTTTTAGCACCCGCGCACGCATTTGTGCGAAAACGCGTTTTAAGCATGCACATGCATCTTTTGGTAGACGCGGATGAAGTTTTCTGCAAAACCACAAGATGTGCATGCAAATGGTGCTTTTTGCAGAACGCGCACGTGGATTTCTACCAAACGACGTGCTAAGCATGCCGATGCTGCTCTTTTTAGCACCCGCGCACACATTTGTGCGAAAACGCGTTTTAAGCATGCACATGCATCTTTTGGTAGACGCGGATGAAGTTTTCTGCAAAACCACCAGATGTGCATGCAAATGGTGCTTTTTGCAGAACGCGCACGTGGATTCCTACCAAACAACGTGCTAAGCATGCAGATGCTGCTCTTTTTAGCACCCGCGCACGCATTTGTGCGAAAACGCGTTTTAAGCATGCACATGCATCTTTTGGTAGACGCGGATGAAGTTTTCTGCAAAACCACAAGATGTGCATGCAAATGGTGCTTTTTGCAGAACGCGCACGTGGATTTCTACCAAACGACGTGCTAAGCATGCCGATGCTGCTCTTTTTAGCACCCGCGCACGCATTTGTGCGAAAACGCGTTTTAAGCATGCACATGCATCTTTTGGTAGACGCGGATGAAGTTTTCTGCAAAACCACAAGATGTGCATGCAAATGGTGCTTTTGGCAGAACGCGCACGTGGATTTCTACCAAACGACGTGCTAAGCATGCCGATGCTGCTCTTTTTAGCACCCGCGCACGCATTTGTGCGAAAACGCGTTTTAAGCATGCACATGCATCTTTTGGTAGACGCGGATGAAGTTTTCTGCAAAACCACAAGATGTGCATGCAAATGGTGCTTTTTGCAGAACGCGCACGTGGATTTCTACCAAACGACGTGCTAAGCATGCCGATGCTGCTCTTTTTAGCACCCGCGCACGCATTTGTGCGAAAACGCGTTTTAAGCATGCACATGCATCTTTTGGTAGACGCGGATGAAGTTTTCTGCAAAACCACAAGATGTGCATGCAAATGGTGCTTTTGGCAGAACGCGCACGTGGATTTCTACCAAACGACGTGCTAAGCATACCGATGCTGCTCTTTTTAGCACCCGCGCACGCATTTGTGCGAAAACGCGTTTTAAGCATGCACATGCATCTTTTGGTAGACGCGGATGAAGTTTTCTGCAAAACCACAAGATGTGCATGCAAATGGTGCTTTTTGCAGAACGCGCTCGTGGATTTCTACCAAACGACGTGCTAAGCATGCCGATGCTGCTCTTTTTAGCACCCGCGCACGCATTTGTGCGAAAACGCGTTTTAAGCATGCACATGCATCTTTTGGTAGACGCGGATGAAGTTTTCTGCAAAACCACAAGATGTGCATGCAAATGGTGCTTTTTGCAGAACGCGCACGTGGATTTCTACCAAACGACGTGCTAAGCATGCCGATGCTGCTCTTTTTAGCACCCGCGCACGCATTTGTGCGAAAACGCGTTTTAAGCATGCACATGCATCTTTTGGTAGACGCGGATGAAGTTTTCTGCAAAACCACAAGATGTGCATGCAAATGGTGCTTTTGGCAGAACGCGCACGTGGATTTCTACAAACGACGTGCTAAGCATGCCGATGCTGCTCTTTTTAGCACCCGCGCACGCATTTGTGCGAAAACGCGTTTTAAGCATGCACATGCATCTTTTGGTAGACGCGGATGAAGTTTTCTGCAAAACCACAAGATGTGCATGCAAATGGTGCTTTTTGCAGAACGCGCACGTGGATTTCTACCAAACGACGTGCTAAGCATGCCGATGCTGCTCTTTTTAGCACCCGCGCACGCATTTGTGCGAAAACGCGTTTTAAGCATGCACATGCATCTTTTGGTAGACGCGGATGAAGTTTTCTGCAAAACCACAAGATGTGCATGCAAATGGTGCTTTTTGCAGAACGCGCACGTGGATTTCTACCAAACGACGTGCTAAGCATGCCGATGCTGCTCTTTTTAGCACCCGCGCACACATTTGTGCGAAAACGCGTTTTAAGCATGCACATGCATCTTTTGGTAGACGCGGATGAAGTTTTCTGCAAAACCACAAGATGTGCATGCAAATGGTGCTTTTTGCAGAACGCGCACGTGGATTTCTACCAAACGACGTGCTAAGCATGCCGATGCTGCTCTTTTTAGCACCCGCGCACACATTTGTGCGAAAACGCGTTTTAAGCATGCACATGCATCTTTTGGTAGACGCGGATGAAGTTTTCTGCAAAACCACAAGATGTGCATGCAAATGGTGCTTTTGGCAGAACGCGCACGTGGATTTCTACCAAACGACGTGCTAAGCATGCCGATGCCTCTCTTTTTAGCACCCGCGCACGCATTTGTGCGAAAACGCGTTTTAAGCATGCACATGCATCTTTTGGTAGACGCGGATGAAGTTTTCTGCAAAACCACAAGATGTGCATGCAAATGGTGCTTTTTGCAGAACGCGCACGTGGATTTCTACCAAACGACGTGCTAAGCATGCCGATGCTGCTCTTTTTAGCACCCGCGCACGCATTTGTGCGAAAACGCGTTTTAAGCATGCACATGCATCTTTTGGTAGACGCGGATGAAGTTTTCTGCAAAACCACAAGATGTGCATGCAAATGGTGCTTTTGGCAGAACGCGCACGTGGATTTCTACCAAACGACGTGCTAAGCATGCCGATGCTGCTCTTTTTAGCACCAGCGCACGCATTTGTGCGAAAACGCGTTTTAAGCATGCACATGCATCTTTTGGTAGACGCGGATGAAGTTTTCTGCAAAACCACAAGATGTGCATGCAAATGGTGCTTTTTGCAGAACGCGCTCGTGGATTTCTACCAAACGACGTGCTAAGCATGCCGATGCTGCTCTTTTTAGCACCCGCGCACGCATTTGTGCGAAAACGCGTTTTAAGCATGCACATGCATCTTTTGGTAGACGCGGATGAAGTTTTCTGCAAAACCACAAGATGTGCATGCAAATGGTGCTTTTTGCAGAACGCGCACGTGGATTTCTACCAAACGACGTGCTAAGCATGCCGATGCAGCTCTTTTTAGCACCCGCGCACGCATTTGTGCGAAAACGCGTTTTAAGCATGCACATGCATCTTTTGGTAGACGCGGATGAAGTTTTCTGCAAAACCACAAGATGTGCATGCAAATGGTGCTTTTGGCAGAACGCGCACGTGGATTTCTACAAACGACGTGCTAAGCATGCCGATGCTGCTCTTTTTAGCACCCGCGCACGCATTTTTGCGAAAACGCGTTTTAAGCATGCACATGCATCTTTTGGTAGACGCGGATGAAGTTTTCTGCAAAACCACAAGATGTGCATGTAAATGGTGCTTTTTGCAGAACGCGCTCGTGGATTTCTACCAAACGACGTGCTAAGCATGCCGATGCTGCTCTTTTTAGCACCCGCGCACGCATTTGTGCGAAAACGCGTTTTAAGCATGCACATGCATCTTTTGGTAGACGCGGATGAAGTTTTCTGCAAAACCACAAGATGTGCATGCAAATGGTGCTTTTTGCAGAACGCGCACGTGGATTTCTACCAAACGACGTGCTAAGCATGCCGATGCTGCTCTTTTTAGCACCCGCGCACGGATTTGTGCGAAAACGTGTTTTAAGCATGCACATGCATCTTTTGGTAGACGCGGATGAAGTTTTCTGCAAAACCACAAGATGTGCATGCAAATGGTGCTTTTGGCAGAACGCGCACGTGGATTTCTACCAAACGACGTGCTAAGCATGCCGATGCTGCTCTTTTTAGCACCCGCGCACGCATTTGTGCGAAAACGCGTTTTAAGCATGCACATGCATCTTTTGGTAGACGCGGATGAAGTTTTCTGCAAAACCACAAGTTGTGCATGCAAATGGTGCTTTTTGCAGAACGCGCACGTGGATTTCTACCAAACGACGTGCTAAGCATGCCGATGCTGCTCTTTTTAGCACCCGCGCACGCATTTGTGCGAAAACGCGTTTTAAGCATGCACATGCATCTTTTGGTAGACGCGGATGAAGTTTTCTGCAACACCACAAGATGTGCATGCAAATGGTGCTTTTGGCAGAACGCGCACGTGGATTTCTACCAAACGACGTGCTAAGCATGCCGATGCTGCTCTTCTTAGCACCCGCGCACGCATTTGTGGGAAAACGCGTTTTAAGCATGCACATGCATCTTTTGGTAGACGCGGATGAAGTTTTCTGCAAAACCACAAGATGTGCATGCAAATGGTGCTTTTTGCAGAACGCGCTCGTGGATTTCTACCAAACGACGTGCTAAGCATGCCGATGCTGCTCTTTTTAGCACCCGCGCACGCATTTGTGCGAAAACGCGTTTTAAGCATGCACATGCATCTTTTGGTAGACGCGGATGAAGTTTTCTGCAAAACCACAAGATGTGCATGCAAATGGTGCTTTTTGCAGAACGCGCACGTGGATTTCTACCAAACGACGTGCTAAGCATGCCGATGCTGCTCTTTTTAGCACCCGCGCACGGATTTGTGCGAAAACGCGTTTTAAGCATGCACATGCATCTTTTGGTAGACGCGGATGAAGTTTTCTGCAAAACCACAAGATGTGCATGCAAATGGTGCTTTTGGCAGAACGCGCACGTGGATTTCTACCAAACGACGTGCTAAGCATGCCGATGCTGCTCTTTTTAGCACCCGCGCACGCATTTGTGCGAAAACGCGTTTTAAGCATGCACATGCATCTTTTGGTAGACGCGGATGAAGTTTTCTGCAAAACCACAAGATGTGCATGCAAATGGTGCTTTTTGCAGAACGCGCACGTGGATTTCTACCAAACGACGTGCTAAGCATGCCGATGCTGCTCTTTTTAGCACCCGCGCACGGATTTGTGCGAAAACGCGTTTTAAGCATGCACATGCATCTTTTGGTAGACGCGGATGAAGTTTTCTGCAAAACCACAAGATGTGCATGCAAATGGTGCTTCTTGCAGAACGCGCACGTGGATTTCTACCAAACGACGTGCTAAGCTTGCCGATGCTGCTCTTTTTAGCACCCGCGCACGGATTTGTGCGAAAACGCGTTTTAAGCATGCACATGCATCTTTTGGTAGACGCGGATGAAGTTTTCTGCAAAACCACAAGATGTGCATGCAAATGGTGCTTTTGGCAGAACGCGCACGTGGATTTCTACCAAACGACGCGCTAAGCATGCCGATGCTGCTCTTTTTAGCACCCGCGCACGCATTTGTGCGAAAACGCGTTTTAAGCATGCACATGCATCTTTTGGTAGACGCGGATGAAGTTTTCTGCAAAACCACAAGATGTGCATGCAAATGGTGCTTTTGGCAGAACGCGCACGTGGATTTCTACCAAACGACGTGCTAAGCATGCCGATGCTGCTCTTTTTAGCACCAGCGCACGCATTTGTGCGAAAACGCGTTTGAAGCATGCACATGCATCTTTTGGTAGACGCGGATGAAGTTTTCTGCAAAACCACAAGATGTGCATGCAAATGGTGCTTTTTGCAGAACGCGCTCGTGGATTTCTACCAAACGACGTGCTAAGCATGCCGATGCTGCTCTTTTTAGCACCCGCGCACGCATTTGTGCGAAAACGCGTTTTAAGCATGCACATGCATCTTTTGGTAGACGCGGATGAAGTTTTCTGCAAAACCACAAGATGTGCATGCAAATGGTGCTTTTTGCAGAACGCGCACGTGGATTTCTACCAAACGACGTGCTAAGCATGCCGATGCTGCTCTTTTTAGCACCCGCGCACGCATTTGTGCGAAAACGCGTTTTAAGCATGCACATGCATCTTTTGGTAGACGCGGATGAAGTTTTCTGCAAAACCACAAGATGTGCATGCAAATGGTGCTTTTGGCAGAACGCGCACGTGGATTTCTACAAACGACGTGCTAAGCATGCCGATGCTGCTCTTTTTAGCACCCGCGCACGCATTTTTGCGAAAACGCGTTTTAAGCATGCACATGCATCTTTTGGTAGACGCGGATGAAGTTTTCTGCAAAACCACAAGATGTGCATGCAAATGGTGCTTTTTGCAGAACGCGCTCGTGGATTTCTACCAAACGACGTGCTAAGCATGCCGATGCTGCTCTTTTTAGCACCCGCGCACGCATTTGTGCGAAAACGCGTTTTAAGCATGCACATGCATCTTTTGGTAGACGCGGATGAAGTTTTCTGCAAAACCACAAGATGTGCATGCAAATGGTGCTTTTTGCAGAACGCGCACGTGGATTTCTACCAAACGACGTGCTAAGCATGCCGATGCTGCTCTTTTTAGCACCCGCGCACGGATTTGTGCGAAAACGTGTTTTAAGCATGCACATGCATCTTTTGGTAGACGCGGATGAAGTTTTCTGCAAAACCACAAGATGTGCATGCAAATGGTGCTTTTGGCAGAACGCGCACGTGGATTTCTACCAAACGACGTGCTAAGCATGCCGATGCTGCTCTTTTTAGCACCCGCGCACGCATTTGTGCGAAAACGCGTTTTAAGCATGCACATGCATCTTTTGGTAGACGCGGATGAAGTTTTCTGCAAAACCACAAGTTGTGCATGCAAATGGTGCTTTTTGCAGAACGCGCACGTGGATTTCTACCAAACGACGTGCTAAGCATGCCGATGCTGCTCTTTTTAGCACCCGCGCACGCATTTGTGCGAAAACGCGTTTTAAGCATGCACATGCATCTTTTGGTAGACGCGGATGAAGTTTTCTGCAACACCACAAGATGTGCATGCAAATGGTGCTTTTGGCAGAACGCGCACGTGGATTTCTACCAAACGACGTGCTAAGCATGCCGATGCTGCTCTTCTTAGCACCCGCGCACGCATTTGTGGGAAAACGCGTTTTAAGCATGCACATGCATCTTTTGGTAGACGCGGATGAAGTTTTCTGCAAAACCACAAGATGTGCATGCAAATGGTGCTTTTTGCAGAACGCGCTCGTGGATTTCTACCAAACGACGTGCTAAGCATGCCGATGCTGCTCTTTTTAGCACCCGCGCACGCATTTGTGCGAAAACGCGTTTTAAGCATGCACATGCATCTTTTGGTAGACGCGGATGAAGTTTTCTGCAAAACCACAAGATGTGCATGCAAATGATGCTTTTTGCAGAACGCGCACGTGGATTTCTACCAAACGACGTGCTAAGCATGCCGATGCTGCTCTTTTTAGCACCCGCGCACGGATTTGTGCGAAAACGCGTTTTAAGCATGCACATGCATCTTTTGGTAGACGCGGATGAAGTTTTCTGCAAAACCACAAGATGTGCATGCAAATGGTGCTTTTGGCAGAACGCGCACGTGGATTTCTACCAAACGACGTGCTAAGCATGCCGATGCTGCTCTTTTTAGCACCCGCGCACGCATTTGTGCGAAAAAGCGTTTTAAGCATGCACATGCATCTTTTGGTAGACGCGGATGAAGTTTTCTGCAAAACCACAAGATGTGCATGCAAATGGTGCTTTTTGCAGAACGCGCACGTGGATTTCTACCAAACGACGTGCTAAGCATGCCGATGCTGCTCTTTTTAGCACCCGCGCACGGATTTGTGCGAAAACGCGTTTTAAGCATGCACATGCATCTTTTGGTAGACGCGGATGAAGTTTTCTGCAAAACCACAAGATGTGCATGCAAATGGTGCTTCTTGCAGAACGCGCACGTGGATTTCTACCAAACGACGTGCTAAGCTTGCCGATGCTGCTCTTTTTAGCACCCGCGCACGGATTTGTGCGAAAACGCGTTTTAAGCATGCACATGCATCTTTTGGTAGACGCGGATGAAGTTTTCTGCAAAACCACAAGATGTGCATGCAAATGGTGCTTTTGGCAGAACGCGCACGTGGATTTCTACCAAACGACGCGCTAAGCATGCCGATGCTGCTCTTTTTAGCACCCGCGCACGCATTTGTGCGAAAACGCGTTTTAAGCATGCACATGCATCTTTTGGTAGACGCGGATGAAGTTTTCTGCAAAACCACAAGATGTGCATGCAAATGGTGCTTTTTGCAGAACGCGCACGTGGATTTCTACCAAACGACGTGCTAAGCATGCCGATGCTGCTATTTTTAGCACCCGCGCACGCATTTGTGCGAAAACGCGTTTTAAGCATGCACATGCATCTTTTGGTAGACGCGGATGAAGTTTTCTGCAAAACCACAAGATGTGCATGCAAATGGTGCTTTTGGCAGAACGCGCACGTGGATTTCTACCAAACGACGTGCTAAGCATGCCGATGCTGCTCTTTTTAGCACCCGCGCACGCATTTGTGCGAAAACGCGTTTTAGGCATGCACATGCATCTTTTGGTAGACGCGGATGAAGTTATCTGCAAAACCACAAGATGTGCATGCAAATGGTGCTTTTTGCAGAACGCGCACGTGGATTTCTACCAAACGACGTGCTAAGCATGCCGATGCTGCTCTTTTTAGCACCCGCGCACGCATTTGTGCGAAAACGCGTTTTAAGCATGCACATGCATCTTTTGGTAGACGCGAATGAAGTTTTCTGCAAAACCACAAGATGTGCATGCAAATGGTGCTTTTTGCAGAACGCGCACGAGGATTTCTACCTAACGACGTGCTAAGCTTGCCGATGCTGCTCTTTTTAGCACCCGCGCTCGGATTTGTGCGAAAACGCGTTTTAAGCATGCACATGCATCTTTTGGTAGACGCGGATGAAGTTTTCTGCAAAACCACAAGATGTGCATGCAAAAGGTGCTTTTGGCAGAACGCGCACGTGGATTTCTACCAAACGACGTGCTAAGCATGCCGATGCTGCTCTTTTTAGCACCCGCGCACGCATTTGTGCGAAAACGCGTTTTAAGCATGCACATGCATCTTTTGGTAGACGCGGATGAAGTTTTCTGCAAAACCACAAGATGTGCATGCAAATGGTGCTTTTTGCAGAACGCGCACGTGGATTTCTACCAAACTACGTGCTAAGCATGCCGATGCTGCTATTTTTAGCACCCGCGCACGCATTTGCGCGAAAACGCGTTTTAAGCATGCACATGCATCTTTTGGTAGACGCGGATGAAGTTATCTGCAAAACCACAAGATGTGCATGCAAATGGTGCTTTTTGCAGAACGCGCACGTGGATTTCTACCAAACGACGTGCTAAGCATGCCGATGCTGCTCTTTTTAGCACCCGCGCACGCATTTGTGCGAAAACGCGTTTTAAGCATGCACATGCATCTTTTGGTAGACGCGGATGAAGTTTTCTGCAAAACCACAAGATGTGCATGCAAATGGTGCTTTTTGCAGAACGCGCACGTGGATTTCTACCAAACTACGTGCTAAGCATGCCGATGCTGCTATTTTTAGCACCCGCGCACGCATTTGCGCGAAAACGCGTTTTAAGCATGCACATGCATCTTTTGGTAGACGCGGATGAAGTTATCTGCAAAACCACAAGATGTGCATGCAAATGGTGCTTTTTGCAGAACGCGCACGTGGATTTCTACCAAACGACGTGCTAAGCATGCCGATGCTGCTCTTTTTAGCACCCGCGCACGCATTTGTGCGAAAACGCGTTTTAAGCATGCACATGCATCTTTTGGTAGATGCGGATGAAGTTTTCTGCAAAACCACAAGATGTGCATGCAAATGGTGCTTTTGGCAGAACGCGCACGTGGATTTCTACCAAACGACGTGCTACGCTTGCCGATGCTGCTCTTTTTAGCACCCGCGCACGGATTTGTGCGAAAACGCGTTTTAAGCATGCACATGCATCTTTTGGTAGACGCGGATGAAGTTTTCTGCAAAACCACAAGATGTGCATGCAAATGGTGCTTTTGGCAGAACGCGCACGTGGATTTCTACCAAACGACGTGCTAAGCATGCCGATGCTGCTCTTTTTAGCACCCGCGCACGCATTTGTGCGAAAACGCGTTTTAAGCATGCACATGCATCTTTTGGTAGACGCGGATGAAGTTTTCTGCAAAACCACAAGATGTGCATGCAAATGGTGCTTTTTGCAGAACGCGCACGTGGATTTCTACCAAACGACGTGCTAAGCATGCCGATGCTGCTATTTTTAGCACCCGCGCACGCATTTGCGCGAAAACGCGTTTTAAGCATGCACATGCATCTTTTGGTAGACGCGGATGAAGTTTTCTGCAAAACCACAAGATGTGCATGCAAATGGTGCTTTTTGCAGAACGCGCACGTGGATTTCTACCAAACGACGTGCTAAGCATGCCGATGCTGCTCTTTTTAGCACCCGCGCACGCATTTGTGCGAAAACGCGTTTTAAACATGCACATGCATGGTTTGGTAGAGGCGGATGAAGTTTTCTGCAAAACCACAAGATGTGCATGCAAATGGTGCTTTTTGCAGAACGCGCTCGTGGATTTCTACCAAACGACGTGCTAAGCATGCCGATGCTGCTCTTTTTAGCACCCGCGCAAGCATTTGTGCGAAAACGCGTTTTAAGCTGCACATGCATCTTTTGGTAGACGCGGATGAAGTTTTCTGCAAAACCACAAGATGTGCATGCAAATGGTGCTTTTTGCAGAACGCGCACGTGGATTTCTACCAAACGACGTGCTAAGCATGCCGATGCTGCTCTTTTTAGCACCCGCGCACGGATTTGTGCGAAAACGCGTTTTAAGCATGCACATGCAACTTTTGGTAGACGCGGATGAAGTTTTCTGCAAAACCACAAGATGTGCATGCAAATGGTGCTTTTGGCAGAACGCGCACGTGGATTTCTACCAAACGACGTGCTACGCTTGCCGATGCTGCTCTTTTTAGCACCCGCGCACGGATTTGTGCGAAAACGCGTTTTAAGCATGCACATCCATCTTTTGGTAGACGCCGATGAAGTTTTCTGCAAAACCACAAGATGTGCATGCAAATGGTGCTTTTGGCAGAACGCGCACGTGGATTTCTACCAAACGACGTGCTAAGCATGCCGATGCTGCTCTTTTTAGCACCCGCGCACGCATTTGTGCGAAAACGCGTTTTAAGCATGCACATGCATCTTTTGGTAGACGCGGATGAAGTTTTCTGCAAAACCACAAGACGTGCATGCAAATGGTGCTTTTTGCAGAACGCGCACGAGGATTTCTACCTAACGACGTGCTAAGCTTGCCGATGCTGCTCTTTTTAGCACCCGCGCACGCATTTGTGCGAAAACGCGTTTTAAGCATGCACATGCATCTTTTGGTAGACGCGGATGAAGTTTTCTGCAAAACCACAAGTTGTGCATGCAAATGGTGCTTTTTGCAGAACGCGCACGTGGATTTCTACCAAACGACGTGCTAAGCATGCCGATGCTGCTCTTTTTAGCACCCGCGCACGCATTTGTGCGAAAACGCGTTTTAAGCATGCACATGCATCTTTTGGTAGACGCGGATGAAGTTTTCTGCAACACCACAAGATGTGCATGCAAATGGTGCTTTTGGCAGAACGCGCACGTGGATTTCTACCAAACGACGTGCTAAGCATGCCGATGCTGCTCTTCTTAGCACCCGCGCACGCATTTGTGGGAAAACGCGTTTTAAGCATGCACATGCATCTTTTGGTAGACGCGGATGAAGTTTTCTGCAAAACCACAAGATGTGCATGCAAATGGTGCTTTTTGCAGAACGCGCTCGTGGATTTCTACCAAACGACGTGCTAAGCATGCCGATGCTGCTCTTTTTAGCACCCGCGCACGCATTTGTGCGAAAACGCGTTTTAAGCATGCACATGCATCTTTTGGTAGACGCGGATGAAGTTTTCTGCAAAACCACAAGATGTGCATGCAAATGATGCTTTTTGCAGAACGCGCACGTGGATTTCTACCAAACGACGTGCTAAGCATGCCGATGCTGCTCTTTTTAGCACCCGCGCACGGATTTGTGCGAAAACGCGTTTTAAGCATGCACATGCATCTTTTGGTAGACGCGGATGAAGTTTTCTGCAAAACCACAAGATGTGCATGCAAATGGTGCTTTTGGCAGAACGCGCACGTGGATTTCTACCAAACGACGTGCTAAGCATGCCGATGCTGCTCTTTTTAGCACCCGCGCACGCATTTGTGCGAAAACGCGTTTTAAGCATGCACATGCATCTTTTGGTAGACGCGGATGAAGTTTTCTGCAAAACCACAAGATGTGCATGCAAATGGTGCTTTTTGCAGAACGCGCACGTGGATTTCTACCAAACGACGTGCTAAGCATGCCGATGCTGCTCTTTTTAGCACCCGCGCACGGATTTGTGCGAAAACGCGTTTTAAGCATGCACATGCATCTTTTGGTAGACGCGGATGAAGTTTTCTGCAAAACCACAAGATGTGCATGCAAATGGTGCTTCTTGCAGAACGCGCACGTGGATTTCTACCAAACGACGTGCTAAGCTTGCCGATGCTGCTCTTTTTAGCACCCGCGCACGGATTTGTGCGAAAACGCGTTTTAAGCATGCACATGCATCTTTTGGTAGACGCGGATGAAGTTTTCTGCAAAACCACAAGATGTGCATGCAAATGGTGCTTTTGGCAGAACGCGCACGTGGATTTCTACCAAACGACGCGCTAAGCATGCCGATGCTGCTCTTTTTAGCACCCGCGCACGCATTTGTGCGAAAACGCGTTTTAAGCATGCACATGCATCTTTTGGTAGACGCGGATGAAGTTTTCTGCAAAACCACAAGATGTGCATGCAAATGGTGCTTTTTGCAGAACGCGCACGTGGATTTCTACCAAACGACGTGCTAAGCATGCCGATGCTGCTATTTTTAGCACCCGCGCACGCATTTGTGCGAAAACGCGTTTTAAGCATGCACATGCATCTTTTGGTAGACGCGGATGAAGTTTTCTGCAAAACCACAAGATGTGCATGCAAATGGTGCTTTTGGCAGAACGCGCACGTGGATTTCTACCAAACGACGTGCTAAGCATGCCGATGCTGCTCTTTTTAGCACCCGCGCACGCATTTGTGCGAAAACGCGTTTTAGGCATGCACATGCATCTTTTGGTAGACGCGGATGAAGTTATCTGCAAAACCACAAGATGTGCATGCAAATGGTGCTTTTTGCAGAACGCGCACGTGGATTTCTACCAAACGACGTGCTAAGCATGCCGATGCTGCTCTTTTTAGCACCCGCGCACGCATTTGTGCGAAAACGCGTTTTAAGCATGCACATGCATCTTTTGGTAGACGCGAATGAAGTTTTCTGCAAAACCACAAGATGTGCATGCAAATGGTGCTTTTTGCAGAACGCGCACGAGGATTTCTACCTAACGACGTGCTAAGCTTGCCGATGCTGCTCTTTTTAGCACCCGCGCTCGGATTTGTGCGAAAACGCGTTTTAAGCATGCACATGCATCTTTTGGTAGACGCGGATGAAGTTTTCTGCAAAACCACAAGATGTGCATGCAAAAGGTGCTTTTGGCAGAACGCGCACGTGGATTTCTACCAAACGACGTGCTAAGCATGCCGATGCTGCTCTTTTTAGCACCCGCGCACGCATTTGTGCGAAAACGCGTTTTAAGCATGCACATGCATCTTTTGGTAGACGCGGATGAAGTTTTCTGCAAAACCACAAGATGTGCATGCAAATGGTGCTTTTTGCAGAACGCGCACGTGGATTTCTACCAAACTACGTGCTAAGCATGCCGATGCTGCTATTTTTAGCACCCGCGCACGCATTTGCGCGAAAACGCGTTTTAAGCATGCACATGCATCTTTTGGTAGACGCGGATGAAGTTATCTGCAAAACCACAAGATGTGCATGCAAATGGTGCTTTTTGCAGAACGCGCACGTGGATTTCTACCAAACGACGTGCTAAGCATGCCGATGCTGCTCTTTTTAGCACCCGCGCACGCATTTGTGCGAAAACGCGTTTTAAGCATGCACATGCATCTTTTGGTAGACGCGGATGAAGTTTTCTGCAAAACCACAAGATGTGCATGCAAATGGTGCTTTTTGCAGAACGCGCACGTGGATTTCTACCAAACTACGTGCTAAGCATGCCGATGCTGCTATTTTTAGCACCCGCGCACGCATTTGCGCGAAAACGCGTTTTAAGCATGCACATGCATCTTTTGGTAGACGCGGATGAAGTTATCTGCAAAACCACAAGATGTGCATGCAAATGGTGCTTTTTGCAGAACGCGCACGTGGATTTCTACCAAACGACGTGCTAAGCATGCCGATGCTGCTCTTTTTAGCACCCGCGCACGCATTTGTGCGAAAACGCGTTTTAAGCATGCACATGCATCTTTTGGTAGATGCGGATGAAGTTTTCTGCAAAACCACAAGATGTGCATGCAAATGGTGCTTTTTGCAGAACGCGCACGTGGATTTCTACCAAACGACGTGCTACGCTTGCCGATGCTGCTCTTTTTAGCACCCGCGCACGGATTTGTGCGAAAACGCGTTTTAAGCATGCACATGCATCTTTTGGTAGACGCGGATGAAGTTTTCTGCAAAACCACAAGATGTGCATGCAAATGGTGCTTTTGGCAGAACGCGCACGTGGATTTCTACCAAACGACGTGCTAAGCATGCCGATGCTGCTCTTTTTAGCACCCGCGCACGCATTTGTGCGAAAACGCGTTTTAAGCATGCACATGCATCTTTTGGTAGACGCGGATGAAGTTTTCTGCAAAACCACAAGATGTGCATGCAAATGGTGCTTTTTGCAGAACGCGCACGTGGATTTCTACCAAACGACGTGCTAAGCATGCCGATGCTGCTATTTTTAGCACCCGCGCACGCATTTGCGCGAAAACGCGTTTTAAGCATGCACATGCATCTTTTGGTAGACGCGGATGAAGTTTTCTGCAAAACCACAAGATGTGCATGCAAATGGTGCTTTTTGCAGAACGCGCACGTGGATTTCTACCAAACGACGTGCTAAGCATGCCGATGCTGCTCTTTTTAGCACCCGCGCACGCATTTGTGCGAAAACGCGTTTTAAACATGCACATGCATGGTTTGGTAGAGGCGGATGAAGTTTTCTGCAAAACCACAAGATGTGCATGCAAATGGTGCTTTTTGCAGAACGCGCTCGTGGATTTCTACCAAACGACGTGCTAAGCATGCCGATGCTGCTCTTTTTAGCACCCGCGCAAGCATTTGTGCGAAAACGCGTTTTAAGCTGCACATGCATCTTTTGGTAGACGCGGATGAAGTTTTCTGCAAAACCACAAGATGTGCATGCAAATGGTGCTTTTTGCAGAACGCGCACGTGGATTTCTACCAAACGACGTGCTAAGCATGCCGATGCTGCTCTTTTTAGCACCCGCGCACGGATTTGTGCGAAAACGCGTTTTAAGCATGCACATGCAACTTTTGGTAGACGCGGATGAAGTTTTCTGCAAAACCACAAGATGTGCATGCAAATGGTGCTTTTGGCAGAACGCGCACGTGGATTTCTACCAAACGACGTGCTACGCTTGCCGATGCTGCTCTTTTTAGCACCCGCGCACGGATTTGTGCGAAAACGCGTTTTAAGCATGCACATCCATCTTTTGGTAGACGCCGATGAAGTTTTCTGCAAAACCACAAGATGTGCATGCAAATGGTGCTTTTGGCAGAACGCGCACGTGGATTTCTACCAAACGACGTGCTAAGCATGCCGATGCTGCTCTTTTTAGCACCCGCGCACGCATTTGTGCGAAAACGCGTTTTAAGCATGCACATGCATCTTTTGGTAGACGCGGATGAAGTTTTCTGCAAAACCACAAGACGTGCATGCAAATGGTGCTTTTTGCAGAACGCGCACGTGGATTTCTACCAAACGACGTGCTAAGCATGCCGATGCTGCTCTTTTTAGCACCCGCGCACGGATTTGTGCGAAAACGCGTTTTAAGCATGCACATGCATCTTTTGGTAGACGCGGATGAAGTTTTCTGCAAAACCACAAGATGTGCATGCAAATGGTGCTTTTGGCAGAACGCGCACGTGGATTTCTACCAAACGATGTGCTAAGCATGCCGATGCTGCTCTTTTTAGCAACCGCGCACGCATTTGTGCGAAAACGCGTTTTAAGCATGCATATGCATCTTTTGGTAGACGCGGATGAAGTTTTCTGCAAAACCACAAGATGTGCATGCAAATGGTGCTTTTTGCAGAACGCGCATGTGGATTTCTACCAAACGACGTGCTAAGCATGCCGATGCTGCTATTCTAAGCACCCGCGCACGCATTTGTGCGAAAACGCGTTTTAAGCATGCACATGCATCTTTTGGTAGACGCGGATGAAGTTTTCTGCAAAACCACAAGATGTGCATGCAAATGGTGCTTTTTGCAGAACGCGCACGTGGATTTCTACCAAACGACGTGCTAAGCATGCCGATGCTGCTCTTTTTAGCACCCGCGCACGCATTTGTGCGAAAACGCGTTTTAAGCATGCACATGCATCTTTTGGTAGATGCGGATGAAGTTTTCTGCAAAACCACAAGATGTGCATGCAAATGGTGCTTTTTGCAGAACGCGCACGTGGATTTCTACCAAACGACGTGCTACGCTTGCCGATGCTGCTCTTTTTAGCACCCGCGCACGGATTTGTGCGAAAACGCGTTTTAAGCATGCACATGCATCTTTTGGTAGACGCGGATGAAGTTTTCTGCAAAACCACAAGATGTGCATGCAAATGGTGCTTTTGGCAGAACGCGCACGTGGATTTCTACCAAACGACGTGCTAAGCATGCCGATGCTGCTCTTTTTAGCACCCGCGCACGCATTTGTGCGAAAACGCGTTTTAAGCATGCACATGCATCTTTTGGTAGACGCGGATGAAGTTTTCTGCAAAACCACAAGATGTGCATGCAAATGGTGCTTTTTGCAGAACGCGCACGTGGATTTCTACCAAACGACGTGCTAAGCATGCCGATGCTGCTATTTTTAGCACCCGCGCACGCATTTGCGCGAAAACGCGTTTTAAGCATGCACATGCATCTTTTGGTAGACGCGGATGAAGTTTTCTGCAAAACCACAAGATGTGCATGCAAATGGTGCTTTTTGCAGAATGCGCACGTGGATTTCTACCAAATGACGTGCTAAGCATGCCGATGCTGCTCTTTTTAGCACCCGCGCACGCATTTGTGCGAAAACGCGTTTTAAACATGCACATGCATGGTTTGGTAGAGGCGGATGAAGTTTTCTGCAAAACCACAAGATGTGCATGCAAATGGTGCTTTTTGCAGAACGCGCTCGTGGATTTCTACCAAACGACGTGCTAAGCATGCCGATGCTGCTCTTTTTAGCACCCGCGCACGCATTTGTGCGAAAACGCGTTTTAAGCATGCACATGCATCTTTTGGTAGACGCGGATGAAGTTTTCTGCAAAACCACAAGATGTGCATGCAAATGGTGCTTTTTGCAGAACGCGCACGTGGATTTCTACCAAACGACGTGCTAAGCATGCCGATGCTGCTCTTTTTAGCACCCGCGCACGGATTTGTGCGAAAACGCGTTTTAAGCATGCACATGCAACTTTTGGTAGACGCGGATGAAGTTTTCTGCAAAACCACAAGATGTGCATGCAAATGGTGCTTTTGGCAGAACGCGCACGTGGATTTCTACCAAACGACGTGCTAAGCATGCCGATGCTGCTCTTTTTAGCACCCGCGCACGCATTTGTGCGAAAACGCGTTTTAAGCATGCACATGCATCTTTTGGTAGACGCGGATGAAGTTTTCTGCAAAACCACAAGATGTGCATGCAAATGGTGCTTTTTGCAGAACGCGCACGTGGATTTCTACCAAACGACGTGCTACGCTTGCCGATGCTGCTCTTTTTAGCACCCGCGCACGGATTTGTGCGAAAACGCGTTTTAAGCATGCACATGCATCTTTTGGTAGACGCCGATGAAGTTTTCTGCAAAACCACAAGATGTGCATGCAAATGGTGCTTTTGGCAGAACGCGCACGTGGATTTCTACCAAACGACGTGCTAAGCATGCCGATGCTGCTCTTTTTAGCACCCGCGCACGCATTTGTGCGAAAACGCGTTTTAAGCATGCACATGCATCTTTTGGTAGACGCGGATGAAGTTTTCTGCAAAACCACAAGACGTGCATGCAAATGGTGCTTTTTGCAGAACGCGCACGTGGATTTCTACCAAACGACGTGCTAAGCATGCCGATGCTGCTCTTTTTAGCACCCGCGCACGGATTTGTGCGAAAACGCGTTTTAAGCATGCACATGCATCTTTTGGTAGACGCGGATGAAGTTTTCTGCAAAACCACAAGATGTGCATGCAAATGGTGCTTTTGGCAGAACGCGCACGTGGATTTCTACCAAACGACGTGCTAAGCATGCCGATGCTGCTCTTTTTAGCACCCGCGCACGCATTTGTGCGAAAACGCGTTTTAAGCATGCATATGCATCTTTTGGTAGACGCGGATGAAGTTTTCTGCAAAACCACAAGATGTGCATGCAAATGGTGCTTTTTGCAGAACGCGCTCGTGGATTTCTACCAAACGACGTGCTAAGCATGCCGATGCTGCTATTCTAAGCACCCGCGCACGCATTTGTGCGAAAACGCGTTTTAAGCATGCACATGCATCTTTTGGTAGACGCGGATGAAGTTTTCTGCAAAACCACAAGATGTGCATGCAAATGGTGCTTTTTGCAGAACGCGCACGTGGATTTCTACCAAACGACGTGCTAAGCATGCCGATGGTGCTCTTTTTAGCACCCGCGCACGGATTTGTGCGAAAACGCGTTTTTAGCATGCACATGCATCTTTTGGTAGACGCGGATGAAGTTTTCTGCAAAACCACAAGATGTGCATGCAAATGGTGCTTTTTGCAGAACGCGCACGTGGATTTCTACCAAACGACGTGCTAAGCATGCCGATGCTGCTATTCTAAGCACCCGCGCACGCATTTGTGCGAAAACGCGTTTTAAGCATGCACATGCACCTTTTGGTAGACGCGGATGAAGTTTTCTGCAAAACCACAAGATGTGCATGCAAATGGTGCTTTGTGCAGAACGCGCACGTGGATTTCTACCAAACGACGTGCTAAGCATGCCGATGCTGCTCTTTTTAGCACCCGCGCACGGATTTGTGCGAAAACGCGTTTTAAGCATGCACATGCATCTTTTGGTAGACGCGGATGAAGTTTTCTGCAAAACCACAAGATGTGCATGCAAATGGTGCTTTTTGCAGAACGCGCTCGTGGATTTCTACCAAACGACGTGCTAAGCATGCCGATGCTGCTCTTTTTAGCACCCGCGCACGCATTTGTGCGAAAACGCGTTTTAAGCATGCACATGCATCTTTTGGTAGACGCGGATGAAGTTTTCTGCAAAACCACAAGATGTGCATGCAAATGGTGCTTTTGGCAGAACGCGCACGTGGATTTCTACCAAACGACGTGCTAAGCATGCCGATGCTGCTATTCTAAGCACCCGCGCACGCATTTGTGCGAAAACGCGTTTTAAGCATGCACATGCATCTTTTGGTAGACGCGGATGAAGTTTTCTGCAAAACCACAAGATGTGCATGCAAATGGTGCTTTTTGCAGAACGCGCACGTGGATTTCTACCAAACGACGTGCTAAGCATGCCGATGCTGCTCTTTTTAGCACCCGCGCACGGATTTGTGCGAAAACGCGTTTTAAGCATGCACATGCATCTTTTGGTAGACGCGGATGAAGTTTTCTGCAAAACCACAAGATGTGCATACAAATGGTGCTTTTTGCAGAACGCGCACGTGGATTTCTACCAAACGACGTGCTAAGCATGCCGATGCTGCTCTTTTTAGCACCCGCGCACGGATTTGTGCGAAAACGCGTTTTAAGCATGCACATGCATCTTTTGGTAGACGCGGATGAAGTTTTCTGCAAAACCACAAGATGTGCATGCAAATGGTGCTTTTTGCAGAACGCGCTCGTGGATTTCTACCAAACGACGTGCTAAGCATGCCGATGCTGCTCTTTTTAGCACCCGCGCACGCATTTGTGCGAAAACGCGTTTTAAGCATGCACATGCATCTTTTGGTAGACGCGGATGAAGTTTTCTGCAAAACCACAAAATGTGCATGCAAATGGTGCTTTTTGCAGAACGCGCACGTGGATTTCTACCAAACGACGTGCTAAGCATGCCGATGCTGCTCTTTTTAGCACCCGCGCACGGATTTGTGCGAAAACGCGTTTTAAGCATGCACATGCATCTTTTGGTAGACGCGGATGAAGTTTTCTGCAAAACCACAAGATGTGCATGCAAATGGTGCTTTTGGCAGAACGCGCACGTGGATTTCTACCAAACGACGTGCTAAGCTTGCCGATGCTGCTCTTTTTAGCACCCGAGCACGGATTTGTGCGAAAACGCGTTTTAAGCATGCACATGCATCTTTTGGTAGACGCGGATGAAGTTTTCTGCAAAACCACAAGATGTGCATGCAAATGGTGCTTTTGGCAGAACGCGCACGTGGATTTCTACCAAACGACGTGCTAAGCATGCCGATGCTGCTCTTTTTAGCACCCGCGCACGCATTTGTGCGAAAACGCGTTTTAAGCATGCACATGCATCTTTTGGTAGACGCGGATGAAGTTTTCTGCAAAACCACAAGATGTGCATGCAAATGGTGCTTTTTGCAGAACGCGCACGTGGATTTCTACCAAACGACGTGCTAAGCATGCCGATGCTGCTATTCTAAGCACCCGCGCACGCATTTGTGCGAAAACGCGTTTTAAGCATGCACATGCATCTTTTGGTAGACGCGGATGAAGTTTTCTGCAAAACCACAAGATGTGCATGCAAATGGTGCTTTTTGCAGAACGCGCACGTGGATTTCTACCAAACGACGTGCTAAGCATGCCGATGCTGCTCTTTTTAGCACCCGCGCACGGATTTGTGCGAAAACGCGTTTTAAGCATGCACATGCACCTTTTGGTAGACGCGGATGAAGTTTTCTGCAAAACCACAAGATGTGCATGCAAATGGTGCTTTTTGCAGAACGCGCACGTGGATTTCTACCAAACGACGTGCTAAGCATGCCGATGCTGCTCTTTTTAGCACCCGCGCACGGATTTGTGCGAAAACGCGTTTTAAGCATGCACATGCATCTTTTGGTAGACGCGGATGAAGTTTTCTGCAAAACCACAAGATGTGCATGCAAATGGTGCTTTATGCAGAACGCGCTCGTGGATTTCTACCAAACGACGTGCTAAGCATGCCGATGCTGCTCTTTTTAGCACCCGCGCACGCATTTGTGCGAAAACGCGTTTTAAGCATGCACATGCATCTTTTGGTAGACGCGGATGAAGTTTTCTGCAAAACCACAAAATGTGCATGCAAATGGTGCTTTTTGCAGAACGCGCACGTGGATTTCTACCAAACGACGTGCTAAGCATGCCGATGCTGCTATTCTAAGCACCCGCGCACGCATTTGTGCGAAAACGCGTTTTAAGCATGCACATGCACCTTTTGGTAGACGCGGATGAAGTTTTCTGCAAAACCACAAGATGTGCATGCAAATGGTGCTTTTTGCAGAACGCGCACGTGGATTTCTACCAAACGACGTGCTAAGCATGCCGATGCTGCTCTTTTTAGCACCCGCGCACGGATTTGTGCGAAAACGCGTTTTAAGCATGCACATGCATCTTTTGGTAGACGCGGATGAAGTTTTCTGCAAAACCACAAGATGTGCATGCAAATGGTGCTTTTTGCAGAACGCGCTCGTGGATTTCTACCAAACGACGTGCTAAGCATGCCGATGCTGCTCTTTTTAGCACCCGCGCACGCATTTGTGCGAAAACGCGTTTTAAGCATGCACATGCATCTTTTGGTAGACGCGGATGAAGTTTTCTGCAAAACCACAAGATGTGCATGCAAATGGTGCTTTTTGCAGAACGCGCACGTGGATTTCTACCAAACGACGTGCTAAGCATGCCGATGCTGCTCTTTTTAGCACCCGCGCACGGATTTGTGCGAAAACGCGTTTTAAGCATGCACATGCATCTTTTGGTAGACGCGGATGAAGTTTTCTGCAAAACCACAAGATGTGCATGCAAATGGTGCTTTTGGCAGAACGCGCACGTGGATTTCTACCAAACGACGTGCTAAGCATGCCGATGCTGCTCTTTTTAGCACCCGCGCACGTATTTGTGCGAAAACGCGTTTTAGGCATGCACATGCACCTTTTGGTAGACGCGGATGAAGTTTTCTGCAAAACCACAAGATGTGCATGCAAATGGTGCTTTTTGCAGAACGCGCACGTGGATTTCTACCAAACGACGTGCTAAGCATGCCGATGCTGCTCTTTTTAGCACCCGCGCACGCATTTGTGCGAAAACGCGTTTTAAGCATGCACATGCATCTTTTGGTAGACGCGGATGAAGTTTTCTGCAAAACCACAAGATGTGCATGCAAATGGTGCTTTTTGCAGAACGCGCACGTGGATTTCTACCAAACGACGTGCTAAGCATGCCGATGCTGCTCTTTTTAGCACCCGCGCACGGATTTGTGCGAAAACGCGTTTTAAGCATGCACATGCACCTTTTGGTAGACGCGGATGAAGTTTTCTGCAAAACCACAAGATGTGCATGCAAATGGTGCTTTTTGCAGAACGCGCACGTGGATTTCTACCAAACGACGTGCTAAGCATGCCGATGCTGCTCTTTTTAGCACCCGCGCACGGATTTGTGTGAAAACGCGTTTTAAGCATGCACATGCATCTTTTGGTAGACGCGGATGAAGTTTTCTGCAAAACCACAAGATGTGCATGCAAATGGTGCTTTTTGCAGAACGCGCACGTGGATTTCTACCAAACGACGTGCTAAGCATGCCGATGCTGCTATTCTAAGCACCCGCGCACGCATTTGTGCGAAAACGCGTTTTAAGCATGCACATGCACCTTTTGGTAGACGCGGATGAAGTTTTCTGCAAAACCACAAGATGTGCATGCAAATGGTGCTTTTTGCAGAACGCGCACGTGGATTTCTACCAAACGACGTGCTAAGCATGCCGATGCTGCTCTTTTTAGCACCCGCGCACGGATTTGTGCGAAAACGCGTTTTAAGCATGCACATGCATCTTTTGGTAGACGCGGATGAAGTTTTCTGCAAAACCACAAGATGTGCATGCAAATGGTGCTTTTTGCAGAACGCGCTCGTGGATTTCTACCAAACGACGTGCTAAGCATGCCGATGCTGCTCTTTTTAGCACCCGCGCACGCATTTGTGCGAAAACGCGTTTTAAGCATGCACATGCATCTTTTGGTAGACGCGGATGAAGTTTTCTGCAAAACCACAAAATGTGCATGCAAATGGTGCTTTTTGCAGAACGCGCACGTGGATTTCTACCAAACGACGTGCTAAGCATGCCGATGCTGCTCTTTTTAGCACCCGCGCACGGATTTGTGCGAAAACGCGTTTTAAGCATGCACATGCATCTTTTGGTAGACGCGGATGAAGTTTTCTGCAAAACCACAAGATGTGCATGCAAATGGTGCTTTTGGCAGAACGCGCACGTGGATTTCTACCAAACGACGTGCTAAGCATGCCGATGCTGCTCTTTTTAGCACCCGCGCACGGATTTGTGCGAAAACGCGTTTTAAGCATGCACATGCACCTTTTGGTAGACGCGGATGAAGTTTTCTGCAAAACCACAAGATGTGCATGCAAATGGTGCTTTTTGCAGAACGCGCACGTGGATTTCTACCAAACGACGTGCTAAGCATGCCGATGCTGCTCTTTTTAGCACCCGCGCACGGATTTGTGCGAAAACGCGTTTTAAGCATGCACATGCATCTTTTGGTAGACGCGGATGAAGTTTTCTGCAAAACCACAAGATGTGCATGCAAATGGTGCTTTTTGCAGAACGCGCTCGTGGATTTCTACCAAACGACGTGCTAAGCATGCCGATGCTGCTCTTTTTAGCACCCGCGCACGCATTTGTGCGAAAACGCGTTTTAAGCATGCACATGCATCTTTTGGTAGACGCGGATGAAGTTTTCTGCAAAACCACAAGATGTGCATGCAAATGGTGCTTTTTGCAGAACGCGCACGTGGATTTCTACCAAACGACGTGCTAAGCATGCCGATGCTGCTATTCTAAGCACCCGCGCACGCATTTGTGCGAAAACGCGTTTTAAGCATGCACATGCATCTTTTGGTAGACGCGGATGAAGTTTTCTGCAAAACCACAAGATGTGCATGCAAATGGTGCTTTTTGCAGAACGCGCACGTGGATTTCTACCAAACGACGTGCTAAGCATGCCGATGCTGCTCTTTTTAGCACCCGCGCACGGATTTGTGCGAAAACGCGTTTTAAGCATGCACATGCACCTTTTGGTAGACGCGGATGAAGTTTTCTGCAAAACCACAAGATGTGCATGCAAATGGTGCTTTTTGCAGAACGCGCACGTGGATTTCTACCAAACGACGTGCTAAGCATGCCGATGCTGCTCTTTTTAGCACCCGCGCACGGATTTGTGCGAAAACGCGTTTTAAGCATGCACATGCATCTTTTGGTAGACGCGGATGAAGTTTTCTGCAAAACCACAAGATGTGCATGCAAATGGTGCTTTTTGCAGAACGCGCTCGTGGATTTCTACCAAACGACGTGCTAAGCATGCCGATGCTGCTCTTTTTAGCACCCGCGCACGCATTTGTGCGAAAACGCGTTTTAAGCATGCACATGCATCTTTTGGTAGACGCGGATGAAGTTTTCTGCAAAACCACAAAATGTGCATGCAAATGGTGCTTTTTGCAGAACGCGCACGTGGATTTCTACCAAACGACGGGCTAAGCATGCCGATGCTGCTCTTTTTAGCACCCGCGCACGCATTTGTGCGAAAACGCGTTTTTAAGCATGCACATGCACCTTTTGGTAGACGCGGATGAAGTTTTCTGCAAAACCACAAGATGTGCATGCAAATGGTGCTTTTTGCAGAACGCGCACGTGGATTTCTACCAAACGACGTGCTAAGCATGCCGATGCTGCTCTTTTTAGCACCCGCGCACGGATTTGTGCGAAAACGCGTTTTAAGCATGCACATGCATCTTTTGGTAGACGCGGATGAAGTTTTCTGCAAAACCACAAGATGTGCATGCAAATGGTGCTTTTTGCAGAACGCGCTCGTGGATTTCTACCAAACGACGTGCTAAGCATGCCGATGCTGCTCTTTTTAGCACCCGCGCACGCATTTGTGCGAAAACGCGTTTTAAGCATGCACATGCATCTTTTGGTAGACGCGGATGAAGTTTTCTGCAAAACCACAAAATGTGCATGCAAATGGTGCTTTTGCAGAACGCGCACGTGGATTTCTACCAAACGACGGCTAAGCATGCCGATGCTGCTCTTTTTAGCACCCGCGCACGGATTTGTGCGAAAACGCGTTTTAAGCATGCACATGCATCTTTTGGTAGACGCGGATGAAGTTTTCTGCAAAACCACAAGATGTGCATGCAAATGGTGCTTTTGGCAGAACGCGCACGTGGATTTCTACCAAACGACGTGCTAAGCATGCCGATGCTGCTCTTTTTAGCACCCGCGCACGCATTTGTGCGAAAACGCGTTTTAAGCATGCACATGCATCTTTTGGTAGACGCGGATGAAGTTTTCTGCAAAACCACAAGATGTGCATGCAAATGGTGCTTTTTGCAGAACGCGCACGTGGATTTCTACCAAACGACGTGCTAAGCATGCCGATGCTGCTATTCTAAGCACCCGCGCACGCATTTGTGCGAAAACGCGTTTTAAGCATGCACATGCATCTTTTGGTAGACGCGGATGAAGTTTTCTGCAAAACCACAAGATGTGCATGCAAATGGTGCTTTTTGCAGAACGCGCACGTGGATTTCTACCAAACGACGTGCTAAGCATGCCGATGCTGCTCTTTTTAGCACCCGCGCACGGATTTGTGCGAAAACGCGTTTTAAGCATGCACATGCATCTTTTGGTAGACGCGGATGAAGTTTTCTGCAAAACCACAAGATGTGCATGCAAATGGTGCTTTTTGCAGAACGCGCACGTGGATTTCTACCAAACGACGTGCTAAGCATGCCGATGCTGCTCTTTTTAGCACCCGCGCACGGATTTGTGCGAAAACGCGTTTTAAGCATGCACATGCACCTTTTGGTAGACGCGGATGAAGTTTTCTGCAAAACCACAAGATGTGCATGCAAATGGTGCTTTTTGCAGAACGCGCACGTGGATTTCTACCAAACGACGTGCTAAGCATGCCGATGCTGCTCTTTTTAGCACCCGCGCACGGATTTGTGCGAAAACGCGTTTTAAGCATGCACATGCATCTTTTGGTAGACGCGGATGAAGTTTTCTGCAAAACCACAAGATGTGCATGCAAATGGTGCTTTTTGCAGAACGCGCTCGTGGATTTCTACCAAACGACGTGCTAAGCATGCCGATGCTGCTCTTTTTAGCACCCGCGCACGCATTTGTGCGAAAACGCGTTTTAAGCATGCACATGGATCTTTTGGTAGACGCGGATGAAGTTTTCTGCAAAACCACAAGATGTGCATGCAAATGGTGCTTTTTGCAGAACGCGCACGTGGATTTCTACCAAACGACGTGCTAAGCATGCCGATGCTGCTCTTTTTAGCACCCGCGCACGGATTTGTGCGAAAACGCGTTTTAAGCATGCACATGCATCTTTTGGTAGACGCGGATGAAGTTTTCTGCAAAACCACAAGATGTGCATGCAAATGGTGCTTTTGGCAGAACGCGCACGTGGATTTCTACCAAACGACGTGCTAAGCATGCCGATGCTGCTCTTTTTAGCACCCGCGCACGTATTTGTGCGAAAACGCGTTTTAGGCATGCACAATCTGTCTCGCGTGTGTGCGGATGAAGTTATCTGCAAAACCACAAGATGTGCATGCAAATGGTGCTTTTTGCAGAACGCGCACGTGGATTTCTACCAAACGACGTGCTAAGCATGCCGATGCTGCTCTTTTTAGCACCCGCGCACGCATTTGTGCGAAAACGCGTTTTAAGCATGCACATGCATCTTTTGGTAGACGCGGATGAAGTTTTCTGCAAAACCACAAGATGTGCATGCAAATGGTGCTTTTTGCAGAACGCGCACGTGGATTTCTACCAAACGACGTGCTAAGCATGCCGATGCTGCTCTTTTTAGCACCCGCGCACGGATTTGTGCGAAAACGCGTTTTAAGCATGCACATGCATCTTTTGGTAGACGCGGATGAAGTTTTCTGCAAAACCACAAGATGTGCATGCAAATGGTGCTTTTTGCAGAACGCGCACGTGGATTTCTACCAAACGACGTGCTAAGCATGCCGATGCTGCTATTCTAAGCACCCGCGCACGCATTTGTGCGAAAACGCGTTTTAAGCATGCACATGCACCTTTTGGTAGACGCGGATGAAGTTTTCTGCAAAACCACAAGATGTGCATGCAAATGGTGCTTTTTGCAGAACGCGCACGTGGATTTCTACCAAACGACGTGCTAAGCATGCCGATGCTGCTCTTTTTAGCACCCGCGCACGGATTTGTGCGAAAACGCGTTTTAAGCATGCACATGCATCTTTTGGTAGACGCGGATGAAGTTTTCTGCAAAACCACAAGATGTGCATGCAAATGGTGCTTTTTGCAGAACGCGCTCGTGGATTTCTACCAAACGACGTGCTAAGCATGCCGATGCTGCTCTTTTTAGCACCCGCGCACGCATTTGTGCGAAAACGCGTTTTAAGCATGCACATGCATCTTTTGGTAGACGCGGATGAAGTTTTCTGCAAAACCACAAAATGTGCATGCAAATGGTGCTTTTTGCAGAACGCGCACGTGGATTTCTACCAAACGACGTGCTAAGCATGCCGATGCTGCTCTTTTTAGCACCCGCGCACGGATTTGTGCGAAAACGCGTTTTAAGCATGCACATGCATCTTTTGGTAGACGCGGATGAAGTTTTCTGCAAAACCACAAGATGTGCATGCAAATGGTGCTTTTGGCAGAACGCGCACGTGGATTTCTACCAAACGACGTGCAAAGCTTGCCGATGCTGCTCTTTTTAGCACCCGCGCACGGATTTGTGCGAAAACGCGTTTTAAGCATGCACATGCATCTTTTGGTAGACGCGGATGAAGTTTTCTGCAAAACCACAAGATGTGCATGCAAATGGTGCTTTTGGCAGAACGCGCACGTGGATTTCTACCAAACGACGTGCTAAGCATGCCGATGCTGCTCTTTTTAGCACCCGCGCACGCATTTGTGCGAAAACGCGTTTTAAGCATGCACATGCATCTTTTGGTAGACGCGGATGAAGTTTTCTGCAAAACCACAAGATGTGCATGCAAATGGTGCTTTTTGCAGAACGCGCACGTGGATTTCTACCAAACGACGTGCTAAGCATGCCGATGCTGCTATTCTAAGCACCCGCGCACGCATTTGTGCGAAACGCGTTTTAAGCATGCACATGCATCTTTTGGTAGACGCGGATGAAGTTTTCTGCAAAACCACAAGATGTGCAATCTGTCTCGCGTGTGTAACGCGCACGTGGATTTCTACCAAACGACGTGCTAAGCATGCCGATGCTGCTCTTTTTAGCACCCGCGCACGGATTTGTGCGAAAACGCGTTTTGAAGCATGCACATGCATCTTTTGGTAGATGCGGATGAAGTTTTCTGCAAAACCACAAGATGTGCATGCAAATGGTGCTTTTTGCAGAACGCGCACGTGGATTTCTACCAAACGACGTGCTAAGCATGCCGATGCTGCTATTCTAAGCACCCGCGCACGCATTTGTGCGAAAACGCGTTTTAAGCATGCACATGCACCTTTTGGTAGACGCGGATGAAGTTTTCTGCAAAACCACAAGATGTGCATGCAAATGGTGCTTTTTGCAGAACGCGCACGTGGATTTCTACCAAACGACGTGCTAAGCATGCCGATGCTGCTCTTTTTAGCTCCCGCGCACGGATTTGCGCGAAAACGCGTTTTAAGCATGCACATGCATCTTTTGGTAGACGCGGATGAAGTTTTCTGCAAAACCACAAGATGTGCAAGCAAATGGTGCTTTTTGCAGAACGCGCTCGTGGATTTCTACCAAACGACGTGCTAAGCATGCCGATGCTGCTCTTTTTAGCACCCGCGCACGCATTTGTGCGAAAACGCGTTTTAAGCATGCACATGCATCTTTGGTAGACGCGGATGAAGTTTTCTGCAAAACCACAAATGTGCATGCAAATGGTGCTTTTTGCAGAACGCGCACGTGGATTTCTACCAAACGACGTGCTAAGCATGCCGATGCTGCTCTTTTTAGCACCCGCGCACGCATTTGTGCGAAAACGCGTTTTAAGCATGCACATGCATCTTTTGGTAGACGCGGATGAAGTTTTTCTGCAAAACCACAAGATGTGCATGCAAATGGTGCTTTTGGCAGAACGCGCACGTGGATTTCTACCAAACGACGTGCTAAGCTTGCCGATGCTGCTCTTTTTAGCACCCGCGCACGGATTTGTGCGAAAACGCGTTTTAAGCATGCACATGCATCTTTTGGTAGACGCGGATGAAGTTTTCTGCAAAACCACAAGATGTGCATGCAAATGGTGCTTTTTGCAGAACGCGCACGTGGATTTCTACCAAACGACGTGCTAAGCATGCCGATGCTGCTCTTTTTAGCACCCGCGCACGCATTTGTGCGAAAACGCGTTTTAAGCATGCACATGCATCTTTTGGTAGACGCGGATGAAGTTTTCTGCAAAACCACAAGATGTGCATGCAAATGGTGCTTTTTGCAGAACGCGCACGTGGATTTCTACCAAACGACGTGCTAAGCATGCCGATGCTGCTATTTTTAGCACCCGCGCACGCATTTGCGCGAAAACGCGTTTTAAGCATGCACATGCATCTTTTGGTAGACGCGGATGAAGTTTTCTGCAAAACCACAAGATGTGCATGCAAATGGTGCTTTTTGCAGAACGCGCACGTGGATTTCTACCAAACGACGTGCTAAGCATGCCGATGCTGCTCTTTTTAGCACCCGCGCACGCATTTGTGCGAAAACGCGTTTTAAACATGCACATGCATGGTTTGGTAGAGGCGGATGAAGTTTTCTGCAAAACCACAAGATGTGCATGCAAATGGTGCTTTTTGCAGAACGCGCTCGTGGATTTCTACCAAACGACGTGCTAAGCATGCCGATGCTGCTCTTTTTAGCACCCGCGCACGCATTTGTGCGAAAACGCGTTTTAAGCATGCACATGGATCTTTTGGTAGACGCGGATGAAGTTTTCTGCAAAACCACAAGATGTGCATGCAAATGGTGCTTTTTGCAGAACGCGCACGTGGATTTCTACCAAACGACGTGCTAAGCATGCCGATGCTGCTCTTTTTAGCACCCGCGCACGGATTTGTGCGAAAACGCGTTGTAAGCATGCACATGCATCTTTTGGTAGACGCGGATGAAGTTTTTCTGCAAACCACAAGATGTGCATGCAAATGGTGCTTTTGGCAGAACGCGCACGTGGATTTCTACCAAACGACGTGCTAAGCATGCCGATGCTGCTCTTTTTAGCACCCGCGCACGTATTTGTGCGAAAACGCGTTTTAGGCATGCACATGCATCTTTTGGTAGACGCGGATGAAGTTATCTGCAAAACCACAAGATGTGCATGCAAATGGTGCTTTTTGCAGAACGCGCACGTGGATTTCTACCAAACGACGTGCTAAGCATGCCGATGCTGCTCTTTTTAGCACCCGCGCACGCATTTGTGCGAAAACGCGTTTTAAGCATGCACATGCATCTTTTGGTAGACGCGGATGAAGTTTTCTGCAAAACCACAAGATGTGCATGCAAATGGTGCTTTTTGCAGAACGCGCACGTGGATTTCTACCAAACGACGTGCTACGCTTGCCGATGCTGCTCTTTTTAGCACCCGCGCACGGATTTTTGCGAAAACGCGTTTTAAGCATGCACATGCATCTTTTGGTAGACGCGGATGAAGTTTTCTGCAAAACCACAGATGTGCATGCAAATGGTGCTTGTGGCAGAACGCGCACGTGGATTTCTACCAAACGACGTGCTAAGCATGCCGATGCTGCTCTTTTTAGCACCCGCGCACGCATTTGTGCGAAAACGCGTTTTAAGCATGCACATGCATCTTTTGGTAGACGCGGATGAAGTTTTCTGCAAAACCACAAGATGTGCATGCAAATGGTGCTTTTTGCAGAACGCGCACGTGGATTTCTACCAAACGACGTGCTAAGCATGCCGATGCTGCCATTCTAAGCACCCGCGCACGCATTTGTGCGAAAACGCGTTTTAAGCATGCACATGCATCTTTTGGTAGACGCGGATGAAGTTTTCTGCAAAACCACAAGATGTGCATGCAAATGGTGCTTTTTGCAGAACGCGCACGTGGATTTCTACCAAACGACGTGCTAAGCATGCCGATGCTGCTCTTTTTAGCACCCGCGCACGGATTTGTGCGAAAACGCGTTTTAAGCATGCACATGCATCTTTTGGTAGACGCGGATGAAGTTATCTGCAAAACCACAAGATGTGCATGCAAATGGTGCTTTTTGCAGAACGCGCACGTGGATTTCTACCAAACGACGTGCTAAGCATGCCGATGCTGCTCTTTTTAGCACCCGCGCACGCATTTGTGCGAAAACGCGTTTTAAGCATGCACATGCATCTTTAGGTAGACGCGGATGAAGTTTTCTGCAAAACCACAAGATGTGCATGCAAATGGTGCTTTTTGCAGAACGCGCACGTGGATTTCTACCAAACGACGTGCTACGCTTGCCGATGCTGCTCTTTTTAGCACCCGCGCACGGATTTGTGCGAAAACGCGTTTTAAGCATGCACATGCATCTTTTGGTAGACGCGGATGAAGTTTTCTGCAAAACCACAAGATGTGCATGCAAATGGTGCTTTTTGCAGAACGCGCACGTGGATTTCTACCAAACGACGTGCTAAGCATGCCGATGCTGCTATTCTAAGCACCCGCGCACGCATTTGTGCGAAAACGTGTTTTAAGCATGCACATGCATCTTTTGGTAGACGCGGATGAAGTTTTCTGCAAAACCACAAGATGTGCATGCAAATGGTGCTTTTTGCAGAACGCGCACGTGGATTTCTACCAAACGACGTGCTAAGCATGCCGATGCTGCTCTTTTTAGCACCCGCGCACGGATTTGTGCGAAAACGCGTTTTAAGCATGCACATGCATCTTTTGGTAGACGCGGATGAAGTTTTCTGCAAAACCACAAGATGTGCATGCAAATGGTGCTTTTTGCAGAACGCGCACGTGGATTTCTACCAAACCACGTGCTAAGCATGCCGATTCTGCTATTCTAAGCACCCGCGCACGCATTTGTGCGAAAACGCGTTTTAAGCATGCACATGCACCTTTTGGTAGACGCGGATGAAGTTTTCTGCAAAACCACAAGATGTGCATGCAACTGGTGCTTTTTGCAGAACGCGCACGTGGATTTCTACCAAACGACGTGCTAAGCATGCCGATGCTGCTCTTTTTAGCACCCGCGCACGGATTTGTGCGAAAACGCGTTTTAAGCATGCACATGCATCTTTTGGTAGACGCGGATGAAGTTTTCTGCAAAACCACAAGATGTGCATGCAAATGGTGCTTTTTGCAGAACGCGCTCGTGGATTTCTACCAAACGACGTGCTAAGCATGCCGATGCTGCTCTTTTTAGCACCCGCGCACGCATTTGTGCGAAAACGCGTTTTAAGCATGCACATGCATCTTTTGGTAGACGCGGATGAAGTTTTCTGCAAAACCACAAGATGTGCATGCAAATGGTGCTTTTGGCAGAACGCGCACGTGGATTTCTACCAAACGACGTGCTAAGCATGCCGATGCTGCTCTTTTTAGCACCCGCGCACGCATTTGTGCGAAAACGCGTTTTAAGCATGCACATGCATCTTTTGGTAGACGCGGATGAAGTTTTCTGCAAAACCACAAGATGTGCATGCAAATGGTGCTTTTTGCAGAACGCGCACGTGGATTTCTATCAAACGACGTGCTAAGCATGCCGATGCTGCTCTTTTTAGCACCCGCGCACGCATTTGTGCGAAAACGCGTTTTAAGCATGCACATGCATCTTTTGGTAGACGCGGATGAAGTTTTCTGCAAAACCACAAGATGTGCATGCAAATGGTGCTTTTGGCAGAACGCGCACGTGGATTTCTACCAAACGACGTGCTAAGCATGCCGATGCTGCTCTTTTTAGCACCCGCGCACGCATTTGTGCGAAAACGCGTTTTAGGCATGCACATGCATCTTTTGGTAGACGCGGATGAAGTTATCTGCAAAACCACAAGATGTGCATGCAAATGGTGCTTTTTGCAGAACGCGCACGTGGATTTCTACCAAACGACGTGCTAAGCATGCCGATGCTGCTCTTTTTAGCACCCGCGCACGCATTTGTGCGAAAACGCGTTTTAAGCATGCACATGCATCTTTTGGTAGATGCGGATGAAGTTTTCTGCAAAACCACAAGATGTGCATGCAAATGGTGCTTTTTGCAGAACGCGCACGTGGATTTCTACCAAACGACGTGCTACGCTTGCCGATGCTGCTCTTTTTAGCACCCGCGCACGTATTTGTGCGAAAACGCGTTTTAGGCATGCACATGCATCTTTTGGTAGACGCGGATGAAGTTATCTGCAAAACCACAAGATGTGCATGCAAATGGTGCTTTTTGCAGAACGCGCACGTGGATTTCTACCAAACGACGTGCTAAGCATGCCGATGCTGCTCTTTTTAGCACCCGCGCACGCATTTGTGCGAAAACGCGTTTTAAGCATGCACATGCATCTTTTGGTAGACGCGGATGAAGTTTTCTGCAAAACCACAAGATGTGCATGCAAATGGTGCTTTTTGCAGAACGCGCACGTGGATTTCTACCAAACGACGTGCTACGCTTGCCGATGCTGCTCTTTTTAGCACCCGCGCACGGATTTGTGCGAAAACGCGTTTTAAGCATGCACATGCATCTTTTGGTAGACGCGGATGAAGTTTTCTGCAAAACCACAAGATGTGCATGCAAATGGTGCTTGTGGCAGAACGCGCACGTGGATTTCTACCAAACGACGTGCTAAGCATGCCGATGCTGCTCTTTTTAGCACCCGCGCACGGATTTGTGCGAAAACGCGTTTTAAGCATGCACATGCATCTTTTGGTAGACGCGGATGAAGTTTTCTGCAAAACCACAAGATGTGCATGCAAATGGTGCTTTTTGCAGAACGCGCTCGTGGATTTCTACCAAACGACGTGCTAAGCATGCCGATGCTGCTCTTTTTAGCACCCGCGCACGCATTTGTGCGAAAACGCGTTTTAAGCATGCACATGCATCTTTTCGTAGACGCGGATGAAGTTTTCTGCAAAACCACAAGATGTGCATGCAAATGGTGCTTTTGGCAGAACGCGCACGTGGATTTCTACCAAACGACGTGCTAAGCATGCCGATGCTGCTCTTTTTAGCACCCGCGCACGCATTTGTGCGAAAACGCGTTTTAAGCATGCACATGCATCTTTTGGTAGACGCGGATGAAGTTTTCTGCAAAACCACAAGATGTGCATGCAAATGGTGCTTTTTGCAGAACGCGCACGTGGATTTCTATCAAACGACGTGCTAAGCATGCCGATGCTGCTCTTTTTAGCACCCGCGCACGCATTTGTGCGAAAACGCGTTTTAAGCATGCACATGCATCTTTTGGTAGACGCGGATGAAGTTTTCTGCAAAACCACAAGATGTGCATGCAAATGGTGCTTTTGGCAGAACGCGCACGTGGATTTCTACCAAACGACGTGCTAAGCATGCCGATGCTGCTCTTTTTAGCACCCGCGCACGCATTTGTGCGAAAACGCGTTTTAGGCATGCACATGCATCTTTTGGTAGACGCGGATGAAGTTATCTGCAAAACCACAAGATGTGCATGCAAATGGTGCTTTTTGCAGAACGCGCACGTGGATTTCTACCAAACGACGTGCTAAGCATGCCGATGCTGCTCTTTTTAGCACCCGCGCACGCATTTGTGCGAAAACGCGTTTTAAGCATGCACATGCATCTTTTGGTAGATGCGGATGAAGTTTTCTGCAAAACCACAAGATGTGCATGCAAATGGTGCTTTTTGCAGAACGCGCACGTGGATTTCTACCAAACGACGTGCTACGCTTGCCGATGCTGCTCTTTTTAGCACCCGCGCACGTATTTGTGCGAAAACGCGTTTTAGGCATGCACATGCATCTTTTGGTAGACGCGGATGAAGTTATCTGCAAAACCACAAGATGTGCATGCAAATGGTGCTTTTTGCAGAACGCGCACGTGGATTTCTACCAAACGACGTGCTAAGCATGCCGATGCTGCTCTTTTTAGCACCCGCGCACGCATTTGTGCGAAAACGCGTTTTAAGCATGCACATGCATCTTTTGGTAGACGCGGATGAAGTTTTCTGCAAAACCACAAGATGTGCATGCAAATGGTGCTTTTTGCAGAACGCGCACGTGGATTTCTACCAAACGACGTGCTACGCTTGCCGATGCTGCTCTTTTTAGCACCCGCGCACGGATTTGTGCGAAAACGCGTTTTAAGCATGCACATGCATCTTTTGGTAGACGCGGATGAAGTTTTCTGCAAAACCACAAGATGTGCATGCAAATGGTGCTTGTGGCAGAACGCGCACGTGGATTTCTACCAAACGACGTGCTAAGCATGCCGATGCTGCTCTTTTTAGCACCCGCGCACGCATTTGTGCGAAAACGCGTTTTAAGCATGCACATGCATCTTTTGGTAGACGCGGATGAAGTTTTCTGCAAAACCACAAGATGTGCATGCAAATGGTGCTTTTTGCAGAACGCGCACGTGGATTTCTACCAAACGACGTGCTAAGCATGCCGATGCTGCTATTCTAAGCACCCGCGCACGCATTTGTGCGAAAACGCGTTTTAAGCATGCACATGCATCTTTTGGTAGACGCGGATGAAGTTTTCTGCAAAACCACAAGATGTGCATGCAAATGGTGCTTTTTGCAGAACGCGCACGTGGATTTCTACCAAACGACGTGCTAAGCATGCCGATGCTGCTCTTTTAGCACCCGCGCACGGATTTGTGCGAAAACGCGTTTTAAGCATGCACATGCATCTTTTGGTAGACGCGGATGAAGTTTTCTGCAAAACCACAAGATGTGCATGCAAATTGTGCTTTTTGCAGAACGCGCACGTGGATTTCTACCAAACGACGTGCTAAGCATGCCGATGCTGCTCTTTTTAGCACCCGCGCACGGATTTGTGCGAAAACGCGTTTTAAGCATGCACATGCATCTTTTGGTAGACGCGGATGAAGTTTTCTGCAAAACCACAAGATGTGCATGCAAATGGTGCTTTTTGCAGAACGCGCACGTGGATTTCTACCAAACGACGTGCTAAGCATGCCGATGCTGCTCTTTTTAGCACCCGCGCACGGATTTGTGCGAAAACGCGTTTTAAGCATGCACATGCATCTTTTGGTAGACGCGGATGAAGTTTTCTGCAAAACCACAAGATGTGCATGCAAATGGTGCTTTTTGCAGAACGCGCTCGTGGATTTCTACCAAACGACGTGCTAAGCATGCCGATGCTGCTCTTTTTAGCACCCGCGCACGCATTTGTGCGAAAACGCGTTTTAAGCATGCACATGCATCTTTTGGTAGACGCGGATGAAGTTTTCTGCAAAACCACAAAATGTGCATGCAAATGGTGCTTTTTGCAGAACGCGCACGTGGATTTCTACCAAACGACGTGCTAAGCATGCCGATGCTGCTCTTTTTAGCACCCGCGCACGGATTTGTGCGAAAACGCGTTTTAAGCATGCACATGCATCTTTTGGTAGACGCGGATGAAGTTTTCTGCAAAACCACAAGATGTGCATGCAAATGGTGCTTTTGGCAGAACGCGCACGTGGATTTCTACCAAACGACGTGCAAAGCTTGCCGATGCTGCTCTTTTTAGCACCCGCGCACGGATTTGTGCGAAAACGCGTTTTAAGCATGCACATGCATCTTTTGGTAGACGCGGATGAAGTTTTCTGCAAAACCACAAGATGTGCATGCAAATGGTGCTTTTGGCAGAACGCGCACGTGGATTTCTACCAAACGACGTGCTAAGCATGCCGATGCTGCTCTTTTTAGCACCCGCGCACGCATTTGTGCGAAAACGCGTTTTAAGCATGCACATGCATCTTTTGGTAGACGCGGATGAAGTTTTCTGCAAAACCACAAGATGTGCATGCAAATGGTGCTTTTTGCAGAACGCGCACGTGGATTTCTACCAAACGACGTGCTAAGCATGCCGATGCTGCTATTCTAAGCACCCGCGCACGCATTTGTGCGAAAACGCGTTTTAAGCATGCACATGCATCTTTTGGTAGACGCGGATGAAGTTTTCTGCAAAACCACAAGATGTGCATGCAAATGGTGCTTTTTGCAGAACGCGCACGTGGATTTCTACCAAACGACGTGCTAAGCATGCCGATGCTGCTCTTTTTAGCACCCGCGCACGGATTTGTGCGAAAACGCGTTTTAAGCATGCACATGCATCTTTTGGTAGACGCGGATGAAGTTTTCTGCAAAACCACAAGATGTGCATGCAAATGGTGCTTTTTGCAGAACGCGCACGTGGATTTCTACCAAACGACGTGCTAAGCATGCCGATGCTGCTATTCTAAGCACCCGCGCACGCATTTGTGCGAAAACGCGTTTTAAGCATGCACATGCACCTTTTGGTAGACGCGGATGAAGTTTTCTGCAAAACCACAAGATGTGCATGCAAATGGTGCTTTTTGCAGAACGCGCACGTGGATTTCTACCAAACGACGTGCTAAGCATGCCGATGCTGCTCTTTTTAGCACCCGCGCACGGATTTGTGCGAAAACGCGTTTTAAGCATGCACATGCATCTTTTGGTAGACGCGGATGAAGTTTTCTGCAAAACCACAAGATGTGCATGCAAATGGTGCTTTTTGCAGAACGCGCTCGTGGATTTCTACCAAACGACGTGCTAAGCATGCCGATGCTGCTCTTTTTAGCACCCGCGCACGCATTTGTGCGAAAACGCGTTTTAAGCATGCACATGCATCTTTTGGTAGACGCGGATTAAGTTTTCTGCAAAACCACAAAATGTGCATGCAAATGGTGCTTTTTGCAGAACGCGCACGTGGATTTCTACCAAACGACGTGCTAAGCATGCCGATGCTGCTCTTTTTAGCACCCGCGCACGCATTTGTGCGAAAACGCGTTTTAAGCATGCACATGCATCTTTTGGTAGACGCGGATGAAGTTTTCTGCAAAACCACAAGATGTGCATGCAAATGGTGCTTTTGGCAGAACGCGCACGTGGATTTCTACCAAACGACGTGCTAAGCTTGCCGATGCTGCTCTTTTTAGCACCCGCGCACGGATTTGTGCGAAAACGCGTTTTAAGCATGCACATGCATCTTTTGGTAGACGCGGATGAAGTTTTCTGCAAAACCACAAGATGTGCATGCAAATGGTGCTTTTTGCAGAACGCGCACGTGGATTTCTACCAAACGACGTGCTAAGCATGCCGATGCTGCTCTTTTTAGCACCCGCGCACGGATTTGTGCGAAAACGCGTTTTAAGCATGCACATGCATCTTTTGGTAGACGCGGATGAAGTTTTCTGCAAAACCACAAGATGTGCATGCAAATGGTGCTTTTTGCAGAACGCGCACGTGGATTTCTACCAAACGACGTGCTAAGCATGCCGATGCTGCTCTTTTTAGCACCCGCGCACGGATTTGTGCGAAAACGCGTTTTAAGCATGCACATGCATCTTTTGGTAGACGCGGATGAAGTTTTCTGCAAAACCACAAGATGTGCATGCAAATGGTGCTTTTTGCAGAACGCGCTCGTGGATTTCTACCAAACGACGTGCTAAGCATGCCGATGCTGCTCTTTTTAGCACCCGCGCAGGCATTTGTGCGAAAACGCGTTTTAAGCATGCACATGCATCTTTTGGTAGACGCGGATGAAGTTTTCTGCAAAACCACAAAATGTGCATGCAAATGGTGCTTTTTGCAGAACGCGCACGTGGATTTCTACCAAACGACGTGCTAAGCATGCCGATGCTGCTCTTTTTAGCACCCGCGCACGGATTTGTGCGAAAACGCGTTTTAAGCATGCACATGCATCTTTTGGTAGACGCGGATGAAGTTTTCTGCAAAACCACAAGATGTGCATGCAAATGGTGCTTTTGGCAGAACGCGCACGTGGATTTCTACCAAACGACGTGCAAAGCTTGCCGATGCTGCTCTTTTTAGCACCCGCGCACGGATTTGTGCGAAAACGCGTTTTAAGCATGCACATGCATCTTTTGGTAGACGCGGATGAAGTTTTCTGCAAAACCACAAGATGTGCATGCAAATGGTGCTTTTGGCAGAACGCGCACGTGGATTTCTACCAAACGACGTGCTAAGCATGCCGATGCTGCTCTTTTTAGCACCCGCGCACGCATTTGTGCGAAAACGCGTTTTAAGCATGCACATGCATCTTTTGGTAGACGCGGATGAAGTTTTCTGCAAAACCACAAGATGTGCATGCAAATGGTGCTTTTTGCAGAACGCGCACGTGGATTTCTACCAAACGACGTGCTAAGCATGCCGATGCTGCTATTCTAAGCACCCGCGCACGCATTTGTGCGAAAACGCGTTTTAAGCATGCACATGCATCTTTTGGTAGACGCGGATGAAGTTTTCTGCAAAACCACAAGATGTGCATGCAAATGGTGCTTTTTTGCAGAACGCGCACGTGGATTTCTACCAAACGACGTGCTAAGCATGCCGATGCTGCTCTTTTTAGCACCCGCGCACGGATTTGTGCGAAAACGCGTTTTAAGCATGCACATGCATCTTTTGGTAGACGCGGATGAAGTTTTCTGCAAAACCACAAGATGTGCATGCAAATGGTGCTTTTTGCAGAACGCGCACGTGGATTTCTACCAAACGACGTGCTAAGCATGCCGATGCTGCTATTCTAAGCACCCGCGCACGCATTTGTGCGAAAACGCGTTTTAAGCATGCACATGCACCTTTTGGTAGACGCGGATGAAGTTTTCTGCAAAACCACAAGATGTGCATGCAAATGGTGCTTTTTGCAGAACGCGCACGTGGATTTCTACCAAACGACGTGCTAAGCATGCCGATGCTGCTCTTTTTAGCACCCGCGCACGGATTTGTGCGAAAACGCGTTTTAAGCATGCACATGCATCTTTTGGTAGACGCGGATGAAGTTTTCTGCAAAACCACAAGATGTGCATGCAAATGGTGCTTTTTGCAGAACGCGCTCGTGGATTTCTACCAAACGACGTGCTAAGCATGCCGATGCTGCTCTTTTTAGCACCCGCGCACGCATTTGTGCGAAAACGCGTTTTAAGCATGCACATGCATCTTTTGGTAGACGCGGATGAAGTTTTCTGCAAAACCACAAAATGTGCATGCAAATGGTGCTTTTTGCAGAACGCGCACGTGGATTTCTACCAAACGACGTGCTAAGCATGCCGATGCTGCTCTTTTTAGCACCCGCGCACGCATTTGTGCGAAAACGCGTTTTAAGCATGCACATGCATCTTTTGGTAGACGCGGATGAAGTTTTCTGCAAAACCACAAGATGTGCATGCAAATGGTGCTTTTGGCAGAACGCGCACGTGGATTTCTACCAAACGACGTGCTAAGCTTGCCGATGCTGCTCTTTTTAGCACCCGCGCACGGATTTGTGCGAAAACGCGTTTTAAGCATGCACATGCATCTTTTGGTAGACGCGGATGAAGTTTTCTGCAAAACCACAAGATGTGCATGCAAATGGTGCTTTTTGCAGAACGCGCACGTGGATTTCTACCAAACGACGTGCTAAGCATGCCGATGCTGCTCTTTTTAGCACCCGCGCACGCATTTGTGCGAAAACGCGTTTTAAGCATGCACATGCATCTTTTGGTAGACGCGGATGAAGTTTTCTGCAAAACCACAAGATGTGCATGCAAATGGTGCTTTTTGCAGAACGCGCACGTGGATTTCTACCAAACGACGTGCTAAGCATGCCGATGCTGCTATTTTTAGCACCCGCGCACGCATTTGCGCGAAAACGCGTTTTAAGCATGCACATGCATCTTTTGGTAGACGCGGATGAAGTTTTCTGCAAAACCACAAGATGTGCATGCAAATGGTGCTTTTTGCAGAACGCGCACGTGGATTTCTACCAAACGACGTGCTAAGCATGCCGATGCTGCTCTTTTTAGCACCCGCGCACGCATTTGTGCGAAAACGCGTTTTAAACATGCACATGCATGGTTTGGTAGAGGCGGATGAAGTTTTCTGCAAAACCACAAGATGTGCATGCAAATGGTGCTTTTTGCAGAACGCGCTCGTGGATTTCTACCAAACGACGTGCTAAGCATGCCGATGCTGCTCTTTTTAGCACCCGCGCACGCATTTGTGCGAAAACGCGTTTTAAGCATGCACATGCATCTTTTGGTAGACGCGGATGAAGTTTTCTGCAAAACCACAAGATGTGCATGCAAATGGTGCTTTTTGCAGAACGCGCACGTGGATTTCTACCAAACGACGTGCTAAGCATGCCGATGCTGCTCTTTTTAGCACCCGCGCACGGATTTGTGCGAAAACGCGTTTTAAGCATGCACATGCATCTTTTGGTAGACGCGGATGAAGTTTTCTGCAAAACCACAAGATGTGCATGCAAATGGTGCTTTTGGCAGAACGCGCACGTGGATTTCTACCAAACGACGTGCAAAGCTTGCCGATGCTGCTCTTTTTAGCACCCGCGCACGGGTTTGTGCGAAAACGCGTTTTAAGCATGCACATGCATCTTTTGGTAGACGCGGATGAAGTTTTCTGCAAAACCACAAGATGTGCATGCAAATGGTGCTTTTGGCAGAACGCGCACGTGGATTTCTACCAAACGACGTGCTAAGCATGCCGATGCTGCTCTTTTTAGCACCCGCGCACGCATTTGTGCGAAAACGCGTTTTAAGCATGCACATGCATCTTTTGGTAGACGCGGATGAAGTTTTCTGCAAAACCACAAGATGTGCATGCAAATGGTGCTTTTTGCAGAACGCGCACGTGGATTTCTACCAAACGACGTGCTAAGCATGCCGATGCTGCTATTCTAAGCACCCGCGCACGCATTTGTGCGAAAACGCGTTTTAAGCATGCACATGCAACTTTTGGTAGACGCGGATGAAGTTTTCTGCAAAACCACAAGATGTGCATGCAAATGGTGCTTTTTGCAGAACGCGCACGTGGATTTCTACCAAACGACGTGCTAAGCATGCCGATGCTGCTCTTTTTAGCACCCGCGCACGGATTTGTGCGAAAACGCGTTTTTAAGCATGCACATGCATCTTTTGGTAGACGCGGATGAAGTTTTCTGCAAAACCACAAGATGTGCATGCAAATGGTGGTTTTTGCAGAACGCGCACGTGGATTTCTACCAAACGACGTGCTAAGCATGCCGATGCTCCTATTCTAAGCACCCGCGCACGCATTTGTGCGAAAACGCGTTTTAAGCATGCACATGCACCTTTTGGTAGACGCGGATGAAGTTTTCTGCAAAACCACAAGATGTGCATGCAAATGGTGCTTTTTGCAGAACGCGCACGTGGATTTCTACCAAACGACGTGCTAAGCATGCCGATGCTGCTCTTTTTAGCACCCGCGCACGGATTTGTGCGAAAACGCGTTTTAAGCATGCACATGCATCTTTTGGTAGACGCGGATGAAGTTTTCTGCAAAACCACAAGATGTGCATGCAAATGGTGCTTTTTGCAGAACGCGCTCGTGGATTTCTACCAAACGACGTGCTAAGCATGCCGATGCTGCTCTTTTTAGCACCCGCGCACGCATTTGTGCGAAAACTCGTTTTAAGCATGCACATGCATCTTTTGGTAGACGCGGATGAAGTTTTCTGCAAAACCACAAAATGTGCATGAATGGTGCTTTTTGCAGAACGGGCACGTGGATTTCTACCAAACGACGTGCTAAGCATGCCGATGCTGCTCTTTTTAGCACCCGCGCACGGATTTGTGCGAAAACGCGTTTTAAGCATGCACATGCATCTTTTGGTAGACGCGGATGAAGTTTTCTGCAAAACCACAAGATGTGCATGCAAATGGTGCTTTTGGCAGAACGCGCACGTAGATTTCTACCAAACGACGTGCTAAGCATGCCGATGCTGCTATTTTTAGCACCCGCGCACGCATTTGTGCGAAAACGCGTTTTAAGCATGCACATGCATCTTTTGGTAGACGCGGATGAAGTTTTCTGCAAAACCACAAGATGTGCATGCAAATGGTGCTTTTTGCAGAACGCGCACGTGGATTTCTACCAAACGACGTGCTAAGCATGCCGATGCTGCTCTTTTTAGCACCCGCGCACGCATTTGTGCGAAAACGCGTTTTAAGCATGCACATGCATCTTTTGGTAGACCCGGATGAAGTTTTCTGCAAAACCACAAGATGTGCATGCAAATGGTGCTTTTTGCAGAACGCGCACGTGGATTTCTACCAAACGACGTGCTAAGCATGCCGATGCTGCTCTTTTTAGCACCCGCGCAGGCATTTGTGCGAAAACGCGTTTTAAGCATGCACATGCATCTTTTGGTAGACCCGGATGAAGTTTTCTGCAAAACCACAAGATGTGCATGCAAATGGTGCTTTTTGCAGAACGCGCACGTGGATTTCTACCAAACGACGTGCTAAGCATGCCGATGCTGCTCTTTTTAGCACCCGCGCAGGCATTTGTGCGAAAACGCGTTTTAAGCATGCACATGCATCTTTTGGTAGACGCGGATGAAGTTTTCTGCAAAACCACAAGATGTGCATGCAAATGGTGCTTTTTGCAGAACGCGCACGTGGATTTCTACCAAACGACGTGCTAAGCATGCCGATGCTGCTCTTTTTAGCACCCGCGCACGCATTTGTGCGAAAACGCGTTTTAAGCATGCACATGCATCTTTTGGTAGACGCGGATGAAGTTTTCTGCAAAACCACAAGATGTGCATGCAAATGGTGCTTTTTGCAGAACGCGCACGTGGATTTCTACCAAACGACGTGCTAAGCATGCCGATGCTGCTCTTTTTAGCACCCGCGCACGCATTTGTGCGAAAACGCGTTTTAAGCATACACATGCATCTTTTGGTAGACGCGGATGAAGTTTTCTGCAAAACCACAAGATGTGCATGCAAATGGTGCTTTTTGCAGAACGCGCACGTGGATTTCTACCAAACGATGTGCCAAGCTTGCCGATGCTGCTCTTTTTAGCACCCGCGCACGGATTTGTGCGAAAACGCGTTTTAAGCATGCACATGCATCTTTTGGTAGACGCGGATGAAGTTTTCTGCAAAACCACAAGATGTGCATGCAAATTGTGCTTTTGGCAGAACGCGCACGTGGATTTCTACCAAACGACGTGCTAAGGATGCCGATGCTGCTCTTTTTAGCACCCGCGCACGCATTTGTGCGAAAACGCGTTTTAAGCATGCACATGCATCTTTTGGCAGACGCGGATGAAGTTTTCTGCAAAACCACAAGATGTGCATGCAAATGGTGCTTTTTGCAGAACGCGCACGTGGATTTCTACCAAACGACGTGCTAAGCATGCCGATGCTGCTCTTTTTAGCACCCGCGCACGCATTTGTGCGAAAACGCGTTTTAAGCATGCACATGCATCTTTTGGTAGACGCGGATGAAGTTTTCTGCAAAACCACAAGATGTGCATGCAAATGGTGCTTTTTGCAGAACGCGCACGTGGATTTCTACCAAACGATGTGCTAACCTTGCCGATGCTGCTCTTTTTAGCACCCGCGCACGGATTTGTGCGAAAACGCGTTTTAAGCATGCACATGCATCTTTTGGTAGAAGCGGATGAAGTTTTCTGCAAAACCACAAGATGTGCATGCAAATGGTGCTTTTGGCAGAACGCGCACGTGGATTTCTACCAAACGACGTGCTAAGCATGCCGATGCTGCTCTTTTTAGCACCCGCACACGCATTTGTGCGAAAACGCGTTTTAAGCATGCACATGCATCTTTTGGCAGACGCGGATGAAGTTTTCTGCAAAACCACAAGATGTGCATGCAAATGGTGCTTTTTGCAGAACGGGCACGTGGATTTCTACCAAACGACGTGCTAAGCATGCCGATGCTGCTCTTTTTAGCACCCGCGCACGGATTTGTGCGAAAACGCGTTTTAAGCATGCACATGCATCTTTTGGTAGACGCGGATGAAGTTTTCTGCAAAACCACAAGATGTGCATGCAAATGGTGCTTTTGGCAGAACGCGCACGTAGATTTCTACCAAACGACGTGCTAAGCATGCCGATGCTGCTATTTTTAGCACCCGCGCACGCATTTGTGCGAAAACGCGTTTTAAGCATGCACATGCATCTTTTGGTAGACGCGGATGAAGTTTTCTGCAAAACCACAAGATGTGCATGCAAATGGTGCTTTTTGCAGAACGCGCACGTGGATTTCTACCAAACGACGTGCTAAGCATGCCGATGCTGCTCTTTTTAGCACCCGCGCACGCATTTGTGCGAAAACGCGTTTTAAGCATGCACATGCATCTTTTGGTAGACGCGGATGAAGTTTTCTGCAAAACCACAAGATGTGCATGCAAATGGTGCTTTTTGCAGAACGCGCACGTGGATTTCTACCAAACGACGTGCTAAGCATGCCGATGCTGCTCTTTTTAGCACCCGCGCACGCATTTGTGCGAAAACGCGTTTTGAGCATGCACATGCATCTTTTGGCAGACGCGGATGAAGTTTTCTGCAAAACCACAAGATGTGCATGCAAATGGTGCTTTTTGCAGAACGGGCACGTGGATTTCTACCAAACGACGTGCTAAGCATGCCGATGCTGCTCTTTTTAGCACCCGCGCACGGATTTGTGCGAAAACGCGTTTTAAGCATGCACATGCATCTTTTGGTAGACGCGGATGAAGTTTTCTGCAAAACCACAAGATGTGCATGCAAATGGTGCTTTTGGCAGAACGCGCACGTAGATTTCTACCAAACGACGTGCTAAGCATGCCGATGCTGCTATTTTTAGCACCCGCGCACGCATTTGTGCGAAAACGCGTTTTAAGCATGCACATGCATCTTTTGGTAGACGCGGATGAAGTTTTCTGCAAAACCACAAGATGTGCATGCAAATGGTGCTTTTTGCAGAACGCGCACGTGGATTTCTACCAAACGACGTGCTAAGCATGCCGATGCTGCTCTTTTTAGCACCCGCGCGCGCATTTGTGCGAAAACGCGTTTTAAGCATGCACATGCATCTTTTGGTAGACGCGGATGAAGTTTTCTGCAAAACCACAAGATGTGCATGCAAATGGTGCTTTTTGCAGAACGCGCACGTGGATTTCTACCAAACAACGTGCTAAGCATGCCGATGCTGTTCTTTTTAGCACCCGCGCACGCATTTGTACGAAAACGCGTTTTAAGCATGCACATGCATCTTTTGGTAGACGCGGATGAAGTTTTCTGCAAAACCACAAGATGTGCATGCAAATGGCGCTTTTTGCAGAACGCGCACGTGGATTTCTACCAAACGACGTGCTAAGCATGCCGATGCTGCTCTTTTTAGCACCCGCGCACGGATTTGTGCGAAAACGCGTTTTAAGCATGCACATGCATCTTTTGGTAGACGCGGATGAAGTTTTCTGCAAAACCACAAGATGTGCATGCAAATGGTGCTTTTGGCAGAACGCGCACGTGGATTTCTACCAAACGACGTGCTAAGCATGCCGATGCTGCTCTTTTTAGCACCCGCGCACGCATTTGTGCGAAAACGCGTTTTAAGCATGCACATGCATCTTTTGGTAGACGCGGATGAAGTTTTCTGCAAAACCACAAGATGTGCATGCAAATGGTGCTTTTTGCAGAACGCGCTCGTGGATTTCTACCAAACGACGTGCTAAGCATGCCGATGCTGCTCTTTTTAGCACCCGCGCACGCATTTGTGCGAAGACGCGTTTTAAGCATGCACATGCATCTTTTGGTAGACGCGGATGAAGTTTTCTGCAAAACCACAAGATGTGCATGCAAATGGTGCTTTTTGCAGAACGCGCACGTGGATTTCTACCAAACGACGTGCTAAGCATGCCGATGCTGCTCTTTTTAGCACCCGCGCACGGATTTGTGCGAAAACGCGTTTTAAGTATGCACATGCATCTTTTGGTAGACGCGGATGAAGTTTTCTGCAAAACCACAAGATGTGCATGCAAATGGTGCTTTTGGCAGAACGCGCACGTGGATTTCTACCAAACGACGTGCTAAGCATGCCGATGCTGCTCTTTTTAGCACCCGCGCACGCATTTGTGCGAAAACGCGTTTTAAGCATGCACATGCATCTTTTGGTAGACGCGGATGAAGTTTTCTGCAAAACCACAAGATGTGCATGCAAATGGTGCTTTTGGCAGAACGCGCACGTGGATTTCTACCAAACGACGTGCTAAGCATGCCGATGCTGCTCTTTTTAGCACCCGCGCACGCATTTGTGCGAAAACGCGTTTTAAGCATGCACATGCATCTTTTGGCAGACGCGGATGAAGTTTTCTGCAAAACCACAAGATGTGCATGCAAATGGTGCTTTTTGCAGAACGGGCACGTGGATTTCTACCAAACGACGTGCTAAGCATGCCGATGCTGCTCTTTTTAGCACCCGCGCACGGATTTGTGCGAAAACGCGTTTTAAGCATGCACATGCATCTTTTGGTAGACGCGGATGAAGTTTTCTGCAAAACCACAAGATGTGCATGCGAATGGTGCTTTTGGCAGAACGCGCACGTAGATTTCTACCAAACGACGTGCGAAGCATGCCGATGCTGCTATTTTTAGCACCCGCGCACGCATTTGTGCGAAAACGTGTTTTAAGCATGCACATGCATCTTTTGGTAGACGCGGACAAAGTTTTCTGCAAAACCACAAGATGTGCATGCAAATGGTGCTTTTTGCAGAACGCGCACGTGGATTTCTACCAAACGACGTGCTAAGCATGCCGATGCTGCTCTTTTTAGCACCCGCGCACGCATTTGTGCGAAAACGCGTTTTAAGCATGCACATGCATCTTTTGGTAGACGCGGATGAAGTTTTCTGCAAAACCAGAAGATGTGCATGCAAATGGTGCTTTTTGCAGAACGCGCACGTGGATTTCTACCAAACGACGTGCTAAGCATGCCGATGCTGCTCTTTTTAGCACCCGCGCACGGATTTGTGCGAAAACGCGTTTTAAGCATGCACATGCATCTTTTGGTAGACGCGGATGAAGTTTTCTGCAAAACCACAAGATGTGCATGCAAATGGTGCTTTTGGCAGAACGCGCACGTGGATTTCTACCAAACGACGTGCTAAGCATGCCGATGCTGCTCTTTTTAGCACCCGCGCACGCATTTGTGCGAAAACGCGTTTTAAGCATGCACATGCATCTTTTGGTAGACACGGATGAAGTTTTCTGCAAAACCACAAGATGTGCATGCAAATGGTGCTTTTTGCAGAACGCGCTCGTGGATTTCTACCAAACGACGTGCTAAGCATGCCGATGCTGCTCTTTTTAGCACCCGCGCACGCATTTGTGCGAAGACGCGTTTTAAGCATGCACATGCATCTTTTGGTAGACGCGGATGAAGTTTTCTGCAAAACCACAAGATGTGCATGCAAATGGTGCTTTTTGCAGAACGCGCACGTGGATTTCTACCAAACGACGTGCTAAGCATGCCGATGCTGCTCTTTTTAGCACCCGCGCACGGATTTGTGCGAAAACGCGTTTTAAGCATGCACATGCATCTTTTGGTAGACGCGGATGAAGTTTTCTGCAAAACCACAAGATGTGCATGCAAATGGTGCTTTTGGCAGAACGCGCACGTGGATTTCTACCAAACGACGTGCTAAGCATGCCGATGCTGCTCTTTTTAGCACCCGCGCACGCATTTGTGCGAAAACGCGTTTTAAGCATGCACATGCATCTTTTGGTAGACGCGGATGAAGTTTTCTGCAAAACCACAAGATGTGCATGCAAATGGTGCTTTTTGCAGAACGCGCTCGTGGATTTCTACCAAACGATGTGCTAAGCATGCCGATGCTGCTCTTTTTAGCACCCGCGCATGTATTTGTGCGAAAACGCGTTTTAAGCATGCACATGCATCTTTTGGTTGACGCGGATGAAGTTTTCTGCAAAACCACAAGATGTGCATGCAAATGGTGCTTTTTGCAGAACGCGCACGTGGATTTCTACCAAACGACGTGCTAAGCATGCCGATGCTGCTCTTTTTAGCACCCGCGCACGGATTTGTGCGAAAACGCGTTTTAAGCATGCACATGCATCTTTTGGTAGACGCGGATGAAGTTTTCTGCAAAACCACAAGATGTGCATGCAAATGGTGCTTTTGGCAGAACGCGCACGTGGATTTCTACCAAACGACGTGCTAAGCATGCCGATGCTGCTCTTTTTAGCACCCGCGCACGCATTTGTGCGAAAACGCGTTTTAAGCATGCACATGCATCTTTTGGTAGACGCGGATGAAGTTTTCTGCAAAACCACAAGATGTGCATGCAAATGGTGCTTTTTGCAGAACGCGCACGTGGATTTCTACCAAACGACGTGCTAAGCATGCCGATGCTGCTCTTTTTAGCACCCGCGCACGCATTTGTGCGAAAACGCGTTTTAAGCATGCACATGCATCTTTTGGTAGACGCGGATGAAGTTTTCTGCAAAACCACAAGATGTGCATGCAAATGGTGCTTTTTGCAGAACGCGCACGTGGATTTCTACCAAACGACGTGCTAAGCTTGCCGATGCTGCTCTTTTTAGCACCCGCGCACGGATTTGTGCGAAAACGCGTTTTAAGCATGCACATGCATCTTTTGGTAGACGCGGATAAAGTTTTCTGCAAAACCACAAGATGTGCATGCAAATGGTGCTTTTTGCAGAACGCGCTCGTGGATTTCTACCAAACGACGTGCTAAGCATGCCGATGCTGCTCTTTTTAGCACCCGCGCACGCATTTGTGCGAAAACGCGTTTTAAGCATGCACATGCATCTTTTGGTAGACGCGGATGAAGTTTTCTGCAAAACCACAAGATGTGCATGCAAATGGTGCTTTTTTCAGAACGCGCAGGTGGATTTCTACCAAACGACGTGCTAAGCATGCCGATGCTGCTCTTTGTAGCACCCGCGCACGGATTTGTGCGAAAACGCGTTTTAAGCATGCACATGCATATTTTGGTAGACGCGGATGAAGTTTTCTGCAAAACCACAAGATGTGCATGCAAATGGTGCTTTTGGCAGAACGCGCACGTGGATTTCTACCAAACGACGTGCTAAGCATGCCGATGCTGCTCTTTTTAGCACCCGCGCACGGATTTGTGCGAAAACGCGTTTTAAGCATGCACATGCATCTTTTGGTAGACGCGGATGAAGTTTTCTGCAAAACCACAAGATGTGCATGCAAATGGTGCTTTTGGCAGAACGCGCACGTGGATTTCTACCAAACGACGTGCTAAGCATGCCGATGCTGCTCTTTTTAGCACCCGCGCACGCATTTGTGCGAAAACGCGTTTTTAGCATGCACATGCATCTTTTGGTAGACGCGGATGAAGTTTTCCGCAAAACCACAAGATGTGCATGCAAATGGTGCTTTTTGCAGAACGCGCTCGTGGATTTCTACCAAACGACGTGCTAAGCATGCCGATGCTGCTCTTTTTAGCACCCGCGCACGCATTTGTGCGAAAACGCGTTTTAAGCATGCACATGCATCTTTTGGTAGACGCGGATGAAGTTTTCTGCAAAACCACAAGATGTGCATGCAAATGGTGCTTTTTGCAGAACGCGCACGTGGATTTCTACCAAACGACGTGCTAAGCATGCCGATGCTGCTCTTTTTAGCACCCGCGCACGGATTTGTGTGAAAACGCGTTTTAAGCATGCACATGCATCTTTTGGTAGACGCGGATGAAGTTTTCTGCAAAACCACAAGATGTGCATGCAAATGGTGCTTTTGGCAGAACGCGCACGTGGATTTCTACCAAACGACGTGCTAAGCATGCCGATGCTGCTCTTTTTAGCACCCGCGCACGCATTTGTGCGAAAACGCGTTTTAAGCATGCACATGCATCTTTTGGTAGACGCGGATGAAGTTTTCTGCAAAACCACAAGATGTGCATGCAAATGGTGCTTTTTGCAGAACGCGCACGTGGATTTCTACCAAACGACGTGCTAAGCATGCCGATGCTGCTCTTTTTAGCACCCGCGCACGCATTTGTGCGAAAACGCGTTTTAAGCATGCACATGCATCTTTTGGTAGACGCGGATGAAGTTTTCTGCAAAACCACAAGATGTGCATGCAAATGGTGCTTTTGGCAGAACGCGCACGTGGATTTCTACCAAACGACGTGCTAAGCATGCCGATGCTGCTCTTTTTAGCACCCGCGCACGCATTTGTGCGAAAACGCGTTTTAAGCATGCACATGCATCTTTTGGTAGACGCGGATGAAGTTTTCTGCAAAACCACAAGATGTGCATGCAAATGGTGCTTTTTGCAGAACGCGCTCGTGGATTTCTACCAAACGACGTGCTAAGCATGCCGATGCTGCTCTTTTTAGCACCCGCGCACGCATTTGTGCGAAAACGCGTTTTAAGCATGCACATGCATCTTTTGGTAGACGCGGATGAAGTTTTCTGCAAAACCACAAGATGTGCATGCAAATGGTGCTTTTTGCAGAACGCGCACGTGGATTTCTACCAAACGACGTGCTAAGCATACCGATGCTGCTCTTTTTAGCACCCGCGCACGGATTTGTGTGAAAACGCGTTTTAAGCATGCACATGCATCTTTTGGTAGACGCGGATGAAGTTTTCTGCAAAACCACAAGATGTGCATGCAAATGGTGCTTTTGGCAGAACGCGCACGTGGATTTCTACCAAACGACGTGCTAAGCATGCCGATGCTGCTATTTTAGCACCCGCGCACGCATTTGTGCGAAAACGCGTTTTAAGCATGCACATGCATCTTTTGGTAGACGCGGATGAAGTTTTCTGCAAAACCACAAGATGTGCATGCAAATGGTGCTTTTTGCAGAACGCGCACGTGGATTTCTACCAAACGACGTGCTAAGCATGCCGATGCTGCTCTTTTTAGCACCCGCGCACGCATTTGTGCGAAAACGCGTTTTAAGCATGCACATGCATCTTTTGGTAGACGCGGATGAAGTTTTCTGCAAAACCACAAGATGTGCATGCAAATGGTGCTTTTTGCAGAACGCGCACGGTGATTTCTACCAAACGACGTGCTAAGCTTGCCGATGCTGCTCTTTTTAGCACCCGCGCACGGATTTGTGCGAAAACGCGTTTTAAGCATGCACATGCATCTTTTGGTAGACGCGGATGAAGTTTTCTGCAAAACCACAAGATGTGCATGCAAATGGTGCTTTTGGCAGAACGCGCACGTGGATTTCTACCAAACGACGTGCTAAGCATGCCGATGCTGCTCTTTTTAGCACCCGCGCACGCATTTGTGCGAAAACGCGTTTTAAGCATGCACATGCATCTTTTGGTAGACGCGGATGAAGTTTTCTGCAAAACCACAAGATGTGCATGCAAATGGTGCTTTTTGCAGAACGCGCACGTGGATTTCTACCAAACGACGTGCTAAGCATGCCGATGCTGCTCTTTTTAGCACCCGCGCACGGATTTGTGCGAAAACGCGTTTTAAGCATGCACATGCATCTTTTGGTAGACGCGGATGAAGTTTTCTGCAAAACCACAAGATGTGCATGCAAATGGTGCTTTTGGCAGAACGCGCACGTGGATTTCTACCAAACGACGTGCTAAGCATGCCGATGCTGCTCTTTTTAGCACCCGCGCACGCATTTGTGCGAAAACGCGTTTTAAGCATGCACATGCATCTTTTGGTAGACGCGGATGAAGTTTTCTGCAAAACCACAAGATGTGCATGCAAATGGTGCTTTTTGCAGAGCGCGCACGTGGATTTCTACCAAACGACGTGCTAAGCATGCCGATGCTGCTATTTTTAGCACCCGCGCACGCATTTGTGCGAAAACGCGTTTTAAGCATGCACATGCATCTTTTGGTAGACGCGGATGAAGTTTTCTGCAAAACCACAAGATGTGCATGCAAATGGTGCTTTTTGCAGAACGCGCACGTGGATTTCTACCAAACGACGTGCTAAGCATGCCGATGCTGCTCTTTTTAGCACCCGCGCACGCATTTGTGCGAAAACGCGTTTTAAGCATGCACATGCATCTTTTGGTAGACGCGGATGAAGTTTTCTGCAAAACCACAAGATGTGCATGCAAATGGTGCTTTTGGCAGAACGCGCACGTGGATTTCTACCAAACGACGTGCTAAGCATGCCGATGCTGCTCTTTTTAGCACCCGCGCAGGCATTTGTGCGAAAACGCCTTTTAAGCATGCACATGCATCTTTTGGTAGACGCGGATGAAGTTTTCTGCAAAACCACAAGATGTGCATGCAAATGGTGCTTTTTGCAGAACGCGCACGTGGATTTCTACCAAACGACGTGCTAAGCATGCCGATGCTGCTCTTTTTAGCACCCGCGCACGGATTTGTGCGAAAACGCGTTTTAAGCATGCACATGCATCTTTTGGTAGACGCGGATGAAGTTTTCTGCAAAACCACAAGATGTGCATGCAAATGGTGCTTTTGGCAGAACGCGCACGTAGATTTCTACCAAACGACGTGCTAAGCATGCCGATCCTGCTCTATTTAGCACCCGCGCACGCATTTGTGCGAAAACGCGTTTTAAGCATGCACATGCATCTTTTGGTAGACGCGGATGAAGTTTTCTGCAAAACCACAAGATGTGCATGCAAATGGTGCTTTTTGCAGAACGCGCACGTGGATTTCTACCAAACGACGTGCTAAGCATGCCGATGCTGCTATTTTTAGCACCCGCGCACGCATTTGTGCGAAAACGCGTTTTAAGCATGCACATGCATCTTTTGGTAGACGCGGATGAAGTTTTCTGCAAAACCACAAGATGTGCATGCAAATGGTGCTTTTTGCAGAACGCGCACGTGGATTTCTACCAAACGACGTGCTAAGCATGCCGATGCTGCTCTTTTTAGCACCCGCGCACGCATTTGTGCGAAAACGCGTTTTAAGCATGCACATGCATCTTTTGGTAGACGCGGATGAAGTTTTCTGCAAAACCACAAGATGTGCATGCAAATGGTGCTTTTGGCAGAACGCGCACGTGGATTTCTACCAAACGACGTGCTAAGCATGCCGATGCTGCTCTTTTTAGCACCCGCGCACGCATTTGTGCGAAAACGCGTTTTAAGCATGCACATGCATCTTTTGGTAGACGCGGATGAAGTTTTCTGCAAAACCACAAGATGTGCATGCAAATGGTGCTTTTTGCAGAACGCGCACGTGGATTTCTACCAAACGACGTGCTAAGAATGCCGATGCTGCTCTTTTTAGCACCCGCGCACGCATTTGTGCGAAAACGCGTTTTAAGCATGCACATGCATCTTTTGGTAGACGCGGATGAAGTTTTCTGCAAAACCACAAGATGTGCATGCAAATGGTGCTTTTGGCAGAACGCGCACGTGGATTTCTACCAAACGACGTGCTAAGCATGCCGATGCTGCTCTTTTTAGCACCCGCGCACGCATTTGTGCGAAAACGCGTTTTAAGCATGCACATGCATCTTTTGGTAGACGCGGATGAAGTTTTCTGCAAAACCACAAGATGTGCATGCAAATGGTGCTTTTTGCAGAACGCGCACGTGGATTTCTACCAAACGACGTGCTAAGCATGCCGATGCTGCTCTTTTTAGCACCCGCGCACGCATTTGTGCGAAAACGCGTTTTAAGCATGCACATGCATCTTTTGGTAGACGCGGATGAAGTTTTCTGCAAAACCACAAGATTTGCATGCAAATGGTGCTTTTCGCAGAACGCGCACGTGGATTTCTACCAAACGACGTGCTAAGCATGCCGATGCTGCTCTTTTTAGCACCCGCGCACGGATTTGTGCGAAAACGCGTTTTAAGCATGCACATGCATCTTTTGGTAGACGCGGATGAAGTTTTCTGCAAAACCACAAGATGTGCATGCAAATGGTGCTTTTGGCAGAACGCGCACGTGGATTTCTACCAAACGACGTGCTAAGCACGCCGATGCTGCTCTTTTTAGCACCGGCGCACGGATTTGTGCGAAAACGCGTTTTAAGCATGCACATGCATCTTTTGGTAGACGCGGATGAAGTTTTCTGCAAAACCACAAGATGTGCATGCAAATGGTGCTTTTGGCAGAACGCGCACGTGGATTTCTACCAAACGACGTGCTAAGCATGCCGATGCTGCTCTTTTTAGCACCCGCGCACGCATTTGTGCGAAAACGCGTTTTAAGCATGCACATGCATCTTTTGGTAGACGCGGATGAAGTTTTCTGCAAAACCACAAGATGTGCATGCAAATGGTGCTTTTTGCAGAACGCGCACGTGGATTTCTACCAAACGACGTGCTAAGCATGCCGATGCTGCTCTTTTTAGCACCCGCGCACGCATTTGTGCGAAAACGCGTTTTAAGCATGCACATGCATCTTTTGGTAGACGCGGATGAAGTTTTCTGCAAAACCACAAGATGTGCATGCAAATGGTGCTTTTTGCAGAACGCGCACGGTGATTTCTACCAAACGACGTGCTAAGCTTGCCGATGCTGCTCTTTTTAGCACCCGCGCACGGATTTGTGCGAAAACGCGTTTTAAGCATGCACATGCATCTTTTGGTAGACGCGGATGAAGTTTTCTGCAAAACCACAAGATGTGCATGCAAATGGTGCTTTTGGCAGAACGCGCACGTGGATTTCTACCAAACGACGTGCTAAGCATGCCGATGCTGCTCTTTTTAGCACCCGCGCACGCATTTGTGCGAAAACGCGTTTTAAGCATGCACATGCATCTTTTGGTAGACGCGGATGAAGTTTTCTGCAAAACCACAAGATGTGCATGCAAATGGTGCTTTTTGCAGAACGCGCACGTGGATTTCTACCAAACGACGTGCTAAGCATGCCGATGCTGCTCTTTTTAGCACCCGCGCACGGATTTGTGCGAAAACGCGTTTTAAGCATGCACATGCATCTTTTGGTAGACGCGGATGAAGTTTTCTGCAAAACCACAAGATGTGCATGCAAATGGTGCTTTTGGCAGAACGCGCACGTGGATTTCTACCAAACGACGTGCTAAGCATGCCGATGCTGCTCTTTTTAGCACCCGCGCACGCATTTGTGCGAAAACGCGTTTTAAGCATGCACATGCATCTTTTGGTAGACGCGGATGAAGTTTTCTGCAAAACCACAAGATGTGCATGCAAATGGTGCTTTTTGCAGAGCGCGCACGTGGATTTCTACCAAACGACGTGCTAAGCATGCCGATGCTGCTATTTTTAGCACCCGCGCACGCATTTGTGCGAAAACGCGTTTTAAGCATGCACATGCATCTTTTGGTAGACGCGGATGAAGTTTTCTGCAAAACCACAAGATGTGCATGCAAATGGTGCTTTTTGCAGAACGCGCACGTGGATTTCTACCAAACGACGTGCTAAGCATGCCGATGCTGCTCTTTTTAGCACCCGCGCACGCATTTGTGCGAAAACGCGTTTTAAGCATGCACATGCATCTTTTGGTAGACGCGGATGAAGTTTTCTGCAAAACCACAAGATGTGCATGCAAATGGTGCTTTTGGCAGAACGCGCACGTGGATTTCTACCAAACGACGTGCTAAGCATGCCGATGCTGCTCTTTTTAGCACCCGCGCAGGCATTTGTGCGAAAACGCCTTTTAAGCATGCACATGCATCTTTTGGTAGACGCGGATGAAGTTTTCTGCAAAACCACAAGATGTGCATGCAAATGGTGCTTTTTGCAGAACGCGCACGTGGATTTCTACCAAACGACGTGCTAAGCATGCCGATGCTGCTCTTTTTAGCACCCGCGCACGGATTTGTGCGAAAACGCGTTTTAAGCATGCACATGCATCTTTTGGTAGACGCGGATGAAGTTTTCTGCAAAACCACAAGATGTGCATGCAAATGGTGCTTTTGGCAGAACGCGCACGTAGATTTCTACCAAACGACGTGCTAAGCATGCCGATCCTGCTCTATTTAGCACCCGCGCACGCATTTGTGCGAAAACGCGTTTTAAGCATGCACATGCATCTTTTGGTAGACGCGGATGAAGTTTTCTGCAAAACCACAAGATGTGCATGCAAATGGTGCTTTTTGCAGAACGCGCACGTGGATTTCTACCAAACGACGTGCTAAGCATGCCGATGCTGCTATTTTTAGCACCCGCGCACGCATTTGTGCGAAAACGCGTTTTAAGCATGCACATGCATCTTTTGGTAGACGCGGATGAAGTTTTCTGCAAAACCACAAGATGTGCATGCAAATGGTGCTTTTTGCAGAACGCGCACGTGGATTTCTACCAAACGACGTGCTAAGCATGCCGATGCTGCTCTTTTTAGCACCCGCGCACGCATTTGTGCGAAAACGCGTTTTAAGCATGCACATGCATCTTTTGGTAGACGCGGATGAAGTTTTCTGCAAAACCACAAGATGTGCATGCAAATGGTGCTTTTGGCAGAACGCGCACGTGGATTTCTACCAAACGACGTGCTAAGCATGCCGATGCTGCTCTTTTTAGCACCCGCGCACGCATTTGTGCGAAAACGCGTTTTAAGCATGCACATGCATCTTTTGGTAGACGCGGATGAAGTTTTCTGCAAAACCACAAGATGTGCATGCAAATGGTGCTTTTTGCAGAACGCGCACGTGGATTTCTACCAAACGACGTGCTAAGAATGCCGATGCTGCTCTTTTTAGCACCCGCGCACGCATTTGTGCGAAAACGCGTTTTAAGCATGCACATGCATCTTTTGGTAGACGCGGATGAAGTTTTCTGCAAAACCACAAGATGTGCATGCAAATGGTGCTTTTGGCAGAACGCGCACGTGGATTTCTACCAAACGACGTGCTAAGCATGCCGATGCTGCTCTTTTTAGCACCCGCGCACGCATTTGTGCGAAAACGCGTTTTAAGCATGCACATGCATCTTTTGGTAGACGCGGATGAAGTTTTCTGCAAAACCACAAGATGTGCATGCAAATGGTGCTTTTTGCAGAACGCGCACGTGGATTTCTACCAAACGACGTGCTAAGCATGCCGATGCTGCTCTTTTTAGCACCCGCGCACGCATTTGTGCGAAAACGCGTTTTAAGCATGCACATGCATCTTTTGGTAGACGCGGATGAAGTTTTCTGCAAAACCACAAGATGTGCATGCAAATGGTGCTTTTCGCAGAACGCGCACGTGGATTTCTACCAAACGACGTGCTAAGCATGCCGATGCTGCTCTTTTTAGCACCCGCGCACGGATTTGTGCGAAAACGCGTTTTAAGCATGCACATGCATCTTTTGGTAGACGCGGATGAAGTTTTCTGCAAAACCACAAGATGTGCATGCAAATGGTGCTTTTGGCAGAACGCGCACGTGGATTTCTACCAAACGACGTGCTAAGCACGCCGATGCTGCTCTTTTTAGCACCCGCGCACGGATTTGTGCGAAAACGCGTTTTAAGCATGCACATGCATCTTTTGGTAGACGCGGATGAAGTTTTCTGCAAAACCACAAGATGTGCATGCAAATGGTGCTTTTGGCAGAACGCGCACGTGGATTTCTACCAAACGACGTGCTAAGCATGCCGATGCTGCTCTTTTTAGCACCCGCGCACGCATTTGTGCGAAAACGCGTTTTAAGCATGCACATGCATCTTTTGGTAGACGCGGATGAAGTTTTCTGCAAAACCACAAGATGTGCATGCAAATGGTGCTTTTTGCAGAACGCGCACGTGGATTTCTACCAAACGACGTGCTAAGCATGCCGATGCTGCTCTTTTTAGCACCCGCGCACGCATTTGTGCGAAAACGCGTTTTAAGCATGCACATGCATCTTTTGGTAGACGCGGATGAAGTTTTCTGCAAAACCACAAGATGTGCATGCAAATGGTGCTTTTTGCAGAACGCGCACGTGGATTTCTACCAAACGACGTGCTAAGCTTGCCGATGCTGCTCTTTTTAGCACCCGCGCACGGATTTGTGCGAAAACGCGTTTTAAGCATGCACATGCATCTTTTGGTAGACGCGGATGAAGTTTTCTGCAAAACCACAAGATGTGCATGCAAATGGTGCTTTTGGCAGAACGCGCACGTGGATTTCTACCAAACGACGTGCTAAGCATGCCGATGCTGCTCTTTTTAGCACCCGCGCACGCATTTGTGCGAAAACGCGTTTTAAGCATGCACATGCATCTTTTGGTAGACGCGGATGAAGTTTTCTGCAAAACCACAAGATGTGCATGCAAATGGTGCTTTTTGCAGAACGCGCACGTGGATTTCTACCAAACGACGTGCTAAGCATGCCGATGCTGCTCTTTTTAGCACCCGCGCACGGATTTGTGCGAAAACGCGTTTTAAGCATGCACATGCATCTTTTGGTAGACGCGGATGAAGTTTTCTGCAAAACCACAAGATGTGCATGCAAATGGTGCTTTTGGCAGAACGCGCACGTAGATTTCTACCAAACGACGTGCTAAGCATGCCGATGCTGCTCTTTTTAGCACCCGCGCACGCATTTGTGCGAAAACGCGTTTTAAGCATGCACATGCATCTTTTGGTAGACGCGGATGGAGTTTTCTGCAAAACCACAAGATGTGCATGCAAATGGTGCTTTTTGCAGAACGCGCACGTGGATTTCTACCAAACGAGGTGCTAAGCATGCCGATGCTGCTCTTTTTAGCACCCGCGCACGCATTTGTGCGAAAAGGCGTTTTAAGCATGCACAGGCATCTTTTGGTAGACGCGGATGAAGTTTTCTGCAAAACCACAAGATGTGCATGCAAATGGTGCTTTTTGCAGAACGCGCACGTGGATTTCTACCAAACAACGTGCTAAGCATGCCGATGCTGCTCTTTTTAGCACCCGCGCACGCATTTGTGCGAAAACGCGTTTTAAGCATGCACATGCATCTTTTGGTAGACGCGGATGAAGTTTTCTGCAAAACCACAAGATGTGCATGCAAATGGTGCTTTTTGCAGAACGCGCACGTGGATTTCTACCAAACGACGTGCTAAGCATGCCGATGCTGCTCTTTTTAGCACCCGCGCACGGATTTGTGCGAAAACGCGTTTTAAGCATGCACATGCATCTTTTGGTAGACGCGGATGAAGTTTTCTGCAAAACCACAAGATGTGCATGCAAATGGTGCTTTTGGCAGAACGCGCACGTGGATTTCTACCAAACGACGTGCTAAGCATGCCGATGCTGCTCTTTTTAGCACCCGCGCACGCATTTGTGCGAAAACGCGTTTTAAGCATGCACATGCATCTTTTGGTAGACGCGGATGAAGTTTTCTGCAAAACCACAAGATGTGCATGCAAATGGTGCTTTTTGCAGAACGCGCTCGTGGATTTCTACCAAACGACGTGCTAAGCATACCGATGCTGCTCTTTTTAGCACCCGCGCACGCATTTGTGCGAAAACGCGTTTTAAGCATGCACATGCATCTTTTGGTAGACGCGGATGAAGTTTTCTGCTAAACCACAAGATGTGCATGCAAATGGTGCTTTTTGCAGAACGCGCACGTGGATTTCTACCAAACGACGTGCTAAGCATGCCGATGCTGCTCTTTTTAGCACCCGCGCACGGATTTGTGCGAAAACGCGTTTTAAGCATGCACATGCATCTTTTGGTAGACGCGGATGAAGTTTTCTGCAAAACCACAAGATCTGCATGCAAATGGTGCTTTTTGCAGAACGCGCATGTGGATTTCTACCAAACGACGTGCTAAGCATGCCGATGCTGCTCATTTTAGCACCCGCGCACGCATTTGTGCGAAAACGCGTTTTAAGCATGCACATGCATCTTTTGGTAGACGCGGATGAAGTTTTCTGCAAAACCACAAGATGTGCATGCAAATGGTGCTTTTTGCAGAACGCGCTCGTGGATTTCTACCAAGCGACGTGCTAAGCATGCCGATGCTGCTCTTTTTAGCACCCGCGCACGCATTTGTGCGAAAACGCGTTTTAAGCATGCACATGCATCTTTTGGTAGACGCGGATGAAGTTTTCTGCAAAACCACAAGATGTGCATGCAAATGGTGCTTTTTGCAGAACGCGCACGTGGATTTCTACCAAACGACGTGCTAAGCATGCCGATGCTGCTCTTTTTAGCACCCGCGCACGGATTTGTGCGAAAACGCGTTTTAAGCATGCACATGCATCTTTTGGTAGACGCGGATGAAGTTTTCTGCAAAACCACAAGATGTGCATGCAAATGGTGCTTCTGGCAGAACGCGCACGTGGATTTCTACCAAACGACGTGCTAAGCATGCCGATGCTGCTCTTTTTAGCGCTCGCGCACGCATTTGTGCGAAAACGCGTTTTAAGCATGCACATGCATCTTTTGGTAGACGCGGATGAAGTTTTCTGCAAAACCACAAGATGTGCATGCAAATGGTGCTTTTTGCAGAACGCGCTCGTGGATTTCTACCAAACGACGTGCTAAGCATGCCAATGCTGCTCATTTTAGCACCCGCGCACGCATTTGTGCGAAAACGCGTTTTAAGCATGCACATGCATCTTTTGGTAGACGCGGATGAAGTTTTCTGCAAAACCACAAGATGTGCATGCAAATGGTGCTTTTGGCAGAACGCGCACGTGGATTTCTACCAAACGACGTGCTAAGCATCCCGATGCTGCTCTTTTTAGCACCCGCGCACGCATTTGTGCGAAAACGCGTTTTAAGCATGCACATGCATCTTTTGGTAGACGCGGATGAAGTTTTCTGCAAAACCACAAGATGTGCATGCAAATGGTGCTTTTTGCAGAACGCGCACGTAAATTTCTACCAAACGACGTGCTAAGCATGCCGATGCTGCTCTTTTTAGCACCCGCGCACGCATTTGTGCGAAAACGCGTTTTAAGCATGCACATGCATCTTTTGGTAGACGCGGATGAAGTTTTCTGCAAAACCACAAGATGTGCATGCAAATGGTGCTTTTCGCAGAACGCGCACGTGGATTTCTACCAAACGACGTGCTAAGCTTGCCGATGCTGCTCTTTTTAGCACCCGCGCACGGATTTGTGCGAAAACGCGTTTTAAGCATGCACATGCATCTTTTGGTAGACGCGGATGAAGTTTTCTGCAAAACCACAAGATGTGCATGCAAATGGTGCTTTTGGCAGAACGCGCACGTGGATTTCTACCAAACGACGTGCTAAGCATGCCGATGCTGCTCTTTTTAGCACCCGCGCACGCATTTGTGCGAAAACGCGTTTTAAGCATGCACATGCATCTTTTGGTAGACGCGGATGAAGTTTTCTGCAAAACCACAAGATGTGCATGCAAATGGTGCTTTTTTCAGAACGCGCACGTGGATTTCTACCAAACGACGTGCTAAGCATGCCGATGCTGCTATTTTTAGCACCCGCGCACGCATTTGTGCGAAAACGCGTTTTAAGCATGCACATGCATCTTTTGGTAGACGCGGATGAAGTTTTCTGCAAAACCACAAGATGTGCATGCAAATGGTGCTTTTTGCAGAACGCGCACGTGGATTTCTACCAAACGACGTGCTAAGCATGCCGATGCTGCTCTTTTTAGCACCCGCGCACGCATTTGTGCGAAAACGCGTTTTAAGCATGCACATGCATCTTTTGGTAGACGCGGATGAAGTTTTCTGCAAAACCACAAGATGTGCATGCAAATGGTGCTTTTTGCAGAACGCGCACGTGGATTTCTACCAAACGACGTGCTAAGCATGCCGATGCTGCTCTTTTTAGCACCCGCGCACGCATTTGTGCGAAAACGCGTTTTAAGCATGCACATGCATCTTTTGGTAGACGCGGATGAAGTTTTCTGCAAAACCACAAGATGTGCATGCAAATGGTGCTTTTTGCAGAACGCGCACGTGGATTTCTATCAACCGATGTGCTAAGCTTGCCGATGCTGCTCTTTTTAGCACCCGCGGACGGATTTGTGCGAAAACGCGTTTTAAGCATGCACATGCATCTTTTGGTAGACGCGGATGAAGTTTTCTGCAAAACCACAAGATGTGCATGCAAATGGTGCTTTTGGCAGAACGCGCACGTGGATTTCTACCAAACGACGTGCTAAGCATGCCGATGCTGCTCTTTTTAGCACCCGCGCACGCATTTGTGCGAAAACGCGTTTTAAGCATGCACATGCATCTTTTGGTAGACGCGGATGAAGTTTTCTGCAAAACCACAAGATGTGCATGCAAATGGTGCTTTTTGCAGAACGCGCACGCAGATTTCTACCAAACGACGTGCTAAGCATGCCGATGCTGCTCTTTTTAGCACCCGCGCACGGATTTGTGCGAAAACGCGTTTTAAGCATGCACATGCATCTTTTGGTAGACGCGGATGAAGTTTTCTGCAAAACCACAAGATGTGCATGCAAATGGTGCTTTTGGCAGAACGCGCACGTAGATTTCTACCAAACGACGTGCTAAGCATGCCGATGCTGCTCTTTTTAGCACCCGAGCACGCATTTTTGCGAAAACGTGTTTTAAGCATGCACATGCATCTTTTGGTAGACGCGGATGAAGTTTTCTGCAAAACCACAAGATGTGCATGCAAATGGTGCTTTTTGCAGAACACGCACGTGGATTTCTACCAAACGACGTGCTAAGCATGCCGATGCTGCTATTTTTAGCACCCGCGCACGCATTTGTGCGAAAACGCGTTTTAAGCATGCACATGCATCTTTTGGTAGACGCGGATGAAGTTTTCTGCAAAACCACAAGATGTGCATGCAAATGGTGCTTTTTGCAGAACGCGCACGTGGATTTCTACCAAACGACGTGCTAAGCATGCCGATGCTGCTCTTTTTAGCACCCGCGCACGCATTTGTGCGAAAACGCGTTTTAAGCATGCACATGCATCTTTTGGTAGACGCGGATGAAGTTTTCTGCAAAACCACAAGATGTGCATGCAACTGGTGCTTTTTGCAGAACGCGCACGTGGATTTCTACCAAACAACGTGCTAAGCATGCCGATGCTGCTCTTTTGAGCACCCGCGCACGCATTTGTGCGAAAACGCGTTTTAAGCATGGACATGCATCTTTTGGTAGACGCGGATGAAGTTTTCTGCAAAACCACAAGATGTGCATGCAAATGGTGCTTTTTGCAGAACGCGCACGTGGATTTCTACCAAACGACGTGCTAAGCATGCCGATGCTGCTCTTTTTAGCACCCGCGCACGGATTTGTGCGAAAACGCGTTTTAAGCATGCACATGCATCTTTTGGTAGACGCGGATGAAGTTTTCTGCAAAACCACAAGATGTGCATGCAAATGGTGCTTTTGGCAGAACGCGCACGTGGATTTCTACCAAACGACGTGCTAAGCATCCCGATGCTGCTCTTTTTAGCACCCGCGCACGCATTTGTGCGAAAACGCGTTTTAAGCATGCACATGCATCTTTTGGTAGACGCGGATGAAGTTTTCTGCAAAACCACAAGATGTGCATGCAAATGGTGCTTTTTGCAGAACGCGCACGTAAATTTCTACCAAACGACGTGCTAAGCATGCCGATGCTGCTCTTTTTAGCACCCGCGCACGCATTTGTGCGAAAACGCGTTTTAAGCATGCACATGCATCTTTTGGTAGACGCGGATGAAGTTTTCTGCAAAAGCACAAGATGTGCATGCAAATGGTGCTTTTCGCAGAACGCGCACGTGGATTTCTACCAAACGACGTGCTAAGCATGCCGATGCTGCTCTTTTTAGCACCCGCGCACGCATTTGTGCGAAAACGCGTTTTAAGCATGCACATGCATCTTTTGGTAGACGCGGATGAAGTTTTCTGCAAAACCACAAGATGTGCATGCAAATGGTGCTTTTTTCAGAACGCGCACGTGGATTTCTACCAAACGACGTGCTAAGCATGCCGATGCTGCTCTTTTTAGCACCCGCGCAAGCATTTGTGCGAAAACGCGTTTTAAGCATGCACATGCATCTTTTGGTAGACGCGGATGAAGTTTTCTGCAAAACCACAAGATGTGCATGCAAATGGTGCTTTTTTCAGAACGCGCACGTGGATTTCTACCAAACGACGTGCTAAGCATGCCGATGCTGCTATTTTTAGCACCCGCGCACGCATTTGTGCGAAAACGCGTTTTAAGCATGCACATGCATCTTTTGGTAGACGCGGATGAAGTTTTCTGCAAAACCACAAGATGTGCATGCAAATGGTGCTTTTTGCAGAACGCGCACGTGGATTTCTACCAAACGACGTGCTAAGCATGCCGATGCTGCTCTTTTTAGCACCCGCGCACGCATTTGTGCGAAAACGCGTTTTAAGCATGCACATGCATCTTTTGGTAGACGCGGATGAAGTTTTCTGCAAAACCACAAGATGTGCATGCAAATGGTGCTTTTTGCAGAACGCGCACGTGGATTTCTACCAAACGACGTGCTAAGCATGCCGATGCTGCTCTTTTTAGCACCCGCGCACGCATTTGTGCGAAAACGCGTTTTAAGCATGCACATGCATCTTTTGGTAGACGCGGATGAAGTTTTCTGCAAAACCACAAGATGTGCATGCAAATGGTGCTTTTTGCAGAACGCGCACGTGGATTTCTACCAAACGATGTGCTAAGCTTGCCGATGCTGCTCTTTTTAGCACCCGCGGACGGATTTGTGCGAAAACGCGTTTTAAGCATGCACATGCATCTTTTGGTAGACGCGGATGAAGTTTTCTGCAAAACCACAAGATGTGCATGCAAATGGTGCTTTTCGCAGAACGCGCACGTGGATTTCTACCAAACGACGTGCTAAGCATGCCGATGCTGCTCTTTTTAGCACCCGCGCACGCATTTGTGCGAAAACGCGTTTTAAGCATGCACATGCATCTTTTGGTAGACGCGGATGAAGTTTTCTGCAAAACCACAAGATGTGCATGCAAATGGTGCTTTTTGCAGAACGCGCACGCGGATTTCTACCAAACGACGTGCTAAGCATGCCGATGCTGCTCTTTTTAGCACCTGCGCACGGATTTGTGCGAAAACGCGTTTTAAGCATGCACATGCATCTTTTGGTAGACGCGGATGAAGTTTTCTGCAAAACCACAAGATGTGCATGCAAATGGTGCTTTTGGCAGAACGCGCACGTAGATTTCTACCAAACGACGTGCTAAGCATGCCGATGCTGCTCTTTTTAGCACCCGAGCACGCATTTGTGCGAAAACGCGTTTTAAGCATGCACATGCATCTTTTGGTAGACGCGGATGAAGTTTTCTGCAAAACCACAAGATGTGCATGCAAATGGTGCTTTTGGCAGAACGCGCACGTGGATTTCTACCAAACGACGTGCTAAGCATGCCGATGCTGCTCTTTTTAGCACCCGCGCACGCATTTGTGCGAAAACGCGTTTTAAGCATGCACATGCATCTTTTGGTAGACGCGGATGAAGTTTTCTGCAAAACCACAAGATGTGCATGCAAATGGTGCTTTTTGCAGAACGCGCACGCGGATTTCTACCAAACGACGTGCTAAGCATGCCGATGCTGCTCTTTTTAGCACCTGCGCACGGATTTGTGCGAAAACGCGTTTTAAGCATGCACATGCATCTTTTGGTAGACGCGGATGAAGTTTTCTGCAAAACCACAAGATGTGCATGCAAATGGTGCTTTTGGCAGAACGCGCACGTAGATTTCTACCAAACGACGTGCTAAGCATGCCGATGCTGCTCTTTTTAGCACCCGAGCACGCATTTGTGCGAAAACGCGTTTTAAGCATGCACATGCATCTTTTGGTAGACGCGGATGAAGTTTTCTGCAAAACCACAAGATGTGCATGCAAATGGTGCTTTTTGCAGAACACGCACGTGGATTTCTACCAAACGACGTGCTAAGCATGCCGATGCTGCTATTTTTAGCACCCGCGCACGCATTTGTGCGAATACGCGTTTTAAGCATGCACATGCATCTTTTGGTAGACGCGGATGAAGTTTTCTGCAAAACCACAAGATGTGCATGCAAATGGTGCTTTTTGCAGAACGCGCACGTGGATTTCTACCAAACGACGTGCTAAGCATGCCGATGCTGCTCTTTTTAGCACCCGCGCACGCATTTGTGCGAAAACGCGTTTTAAGCATGCACATGCATCTTTTGGTAGACGCGGATGAAGTTTTCTGCAAAACCACAAGATGTGCATGCAACTGGTGCTTTTTGCAGAACGCGCACGTGGATTTCTACCAAACAACGTGCTAAGCATGCCGATGCTGCTCTTTTGAGCACCCGCGCACGCATTTGTGCGAAAACGCGTTTTAAGCATGGACATGCATCTTTTGGTAGACGCGGATGAAGTTTTCTGCAAAACCACAAGATGTGCATGCAAATGGTGCTTTTTGCAGAACGCGCACGTGGATTTCTACCAAACGACGTGCTAAGCATGCCGATGCTGCTCTTTTTAGCACCCGCGCACGGATTTGTGCGAAAACGCGTTTTAAGCATGCACATGCATCTTTTGGTAGACGCGGATGAAGTTTTCTGCAAAACCAGAAGATGTGCATGCAAATGGTGCTTTTGGCAGAACGCGCACGTATATTTCTACCAAACGACGTGCTAAGCATGCCGATGCTGCTCTTTTTAGCACCCGCGCACGCATTTGTGCGAAAACGCGTTTTAAGCATGCACATGCATCTTTTGGTAGACGCGGATGAAGTTTTCTGCAAAACCACAAGATGTGCATGCAAATGGTGCTTTTTGCAGAACGCGCACGTGGATTTCTACCAAACGACGTGCTAAGCATGCCGATGCTGCTATTTTTAGCACCCGCGCACGCATTTGTGCGAAAACGCGTTTTAAGCATGCACATGCATCTTTTGGTAGACGCGGATGAAGTTTTCTGCAAAACCACAAGATGTGCATGCAAATGGCGCTTTTTGCAGAACGCGGACGTGGATTTCTACCAAACGACGTGCTAAGCATGCCGATGCTGCTCTTTTTAGCACCCGCGCACGCATTTGTGCGAAAACGCGTTTTAAGCATGCACATGCATCTTTTGGTAGACGCGGATGAAGTTTTCTGCAAAACCACAAGATGTGCATGCAAATGGTGCTTTTTGCAGAACGCGCACGTGGATTTCTACCAAACAACGTGCTAAGCATGCCGATGCTGCTCTTTTGAGCACCCGCGCACGCATTTGTGCGAAAACGCGTTTTAAGCATGCACATGCATCTTTTGGTAGACGCGGATGAAGTTTTCTGCAAAACCACAAGATGTGCATGCAAATGGTGCTTTTTGCAGAACGCGCACGTGGATTTCTACCAAACGACGTGCTAAGCATGCCGATGCTGCTCTTTTTAGCACCCGCGCACGGATTTGTGCGAAAACGCGTTTTAAGCATGCACATGCATCTTATGGTAGACGCGGATGAAGTTTTCTGCAAAACCACAAGATGTGCATGCAAATTTTGCTTTTGGCAGAACGCGCACGTGGATTTCTACCAAACGACGTGCTAAGCATGCCGATGCTGCTCTTTTTAGCACCCGCGCACGCATTTGTGCGAAAACGCGTTTTAAGCATGCACATGCATCTTTTGGTAGACGCGGATGAAGTTTTCTGCAAAACCACAAGATGTGCATGCAAATGGTGCTTTTTGCAGAACGCGCACGTGGATTTCTACCAAACGACGTGCTAAGCATGCCGATGGTGCTCTTTTTAGCACCCGCGCACGCATTTGTGCGAAAACGCGTTTTAAGCATGCACATGCATCTTTTGGTAGACGCGGATGAAGTTTTCTGCAAAACCACAAGATGTGCATGCAAATGGTGCTTTTTGCAGAACGCGCACGTGGATTTCTACCAAACGACGTGCTAAGCATGCCGATGCTGCTCTTTTTAGCACCCGCGCACGCATTTGTGCGAAAACGCGTTTTAAGCATGCACATGCATCTTTTGGTAGACGCGGATGAAGTTTTCTGCAAAACCACAAGATGTGCATGCAAATGGTGCTTTTTGCAGAACGCGCACGTGGATTTCTACCAAACGATGTGCTAAGCTTGCCGATGCTGCTCTTTTTAGCACCCGCGGACGGATTTGTGCGAAAACGCGTTTTAAGCATGCACATGCATCTTTTGGTAGACGCGGATGAAGTTTTCTGCAAAACCACAAGATGTGCATGCAAATGGTGCTTTTTGCAGAACGCGCACGCGGATTTCTACCAAACGACGTGCTAAGCATGCCGATGCTGCTCTTTTTAGCACCCGCGCACGGATTTGTGCGAAAACGCGTTTTAAGCATGCACATGCATCTTTTGGTAGACGCGGATGAAGTTTTCTGCAAAACCACAAGATGTGCATGCAAATGGTGCTTTTGGCAGAACGCGCACGTAGATTTCTACCAAACGACGTGCTAAGCATGCCGATGCTGCTCTTTTTAGCACCCGAGCACGCATTTGTGCGAAAACGCGTTTTAAGCATGCACATGCATCTTTTGGTAGACGCGGATGAAGTTTTCTGCAAAACCACAAGATGTGCATGCAAATGGTGCTTTTTGCAGAACACGCACGTGGATTTCTACCAAACGACGTGCTAAGCATGCCGATGCTGCTATTTTTAGCACCCGCGCACGCATTTGTGCGAAAACGCGTTTTAAGCATGCACATGCATCTTTTGGTAGACGCGGATGAAGTTTTCTGCAAAACCACAAGATGTGCATGCAAATGGTGCTTTTTGCAGAACGCGCACGTGGATTTCTACCAAACGACGTGCTAAGCATGCCGATGCTGCTCTTTTTAGCACCCGCGCACGCATTTGTGCGAAAACGCGTTTTAAGCATGCACATGCATCTTTTGGTAGACGCGGATGAAGTTTTCTGCAAAACCACAAGATGTGCATGCAACTGGTGCTTTTTGCAGAACGCGCACGTGGATTTCTACCAAACAACGTGCTAAGCATGCCGATGCTGCTCTTTTGAGCACCCGCGCACGCATTTGTGCGAAAACGCGTTTTAAGCATGGACATGCATCTTTTGGTAGACGCGGATGAAGTTTTCTGCAAAACCACAAGATGTGCATGCAAATGGTGCTTTTTGCAGAACGCGCACGTGGATTTCTACCAAACGACGTGCTAAGCATGCCGATGCTGCTCTTTTTAGCACCCGCGCACGGATTTGTGCGAAAACGCGTTTTAAGCATGCACATGCATCTTTTGGTAGACGCGGATGAAGTTTTCTGCAAAACCACAAGATGTGCATGCAAATGGTGCTTTTGGCAGAACGCGCACGTATATTTCTACCAAACGACGTGCTAAGCATGCCGATGCTGCTCTTTTTAGCACCCGCGCACGCATTTGTGCGAAAACGCGTTTTAAGCATGCACATGCATCTTTTGGTAGACGCGGATGAAGTTTTCTGCAAAACCACAAGATGTGCATGCAAATGGTGCTTTTTGCAGAACGCGCACGTGGATTTCTACCAAACGACGTGCTAAGCATGCCGATGCTGCTCTTTTTAGCACCCGCGCACGCATTTGTGCGAAAACGCGTTTTAAGCATGCACATGCATCTTTTGGTAGACGCGGATGAAGTTTTCTGCAAAAGCACAAGATGTGCATGCAAATGGTGCTTTTCGCAGAACGCGCACGTGGATTTCTACCAAACGACGTGCTAAGCATGCCGATGCTGCTCTTTTTAGCACCCGCGCACGCATTTGTGCGAAAACGCGTTTTAAGCATGCACATGCATCTTTTGGTAGACGCGGATGAAGTTTTCTGCAAAACCACAAGATGTGCATGCAAATGGTGCTTTTTTCAGAACGCGCACGTGGATTTCTACCAAACGACGTGCTAAGCATGCCGATGCTGCTCTTTTTAGCACCCGCGCAAGCATTTGTGCGAAAACGCGTTTTAAGCATGCACATGCATCTTTTGGTAGACGCGGATGAAGTTTTCTGCAAAACCACAAGATGTGCATGCAAATGGTGCTTTTTTCAGAACGCGCACGTGGATTTCTACCAAACGACGTGCTAAGCATGCCGATGCTGCTATTTTTAGCACCCGCGCACGCATTTGTGCGAAAACGCGTTTTAAGCATGCACATGCATCTTTTGGTAGACGCGGATGAAGTTTTCTGCAAAACCACAAGATGTGCATGCAAATGGTGCTTTTTGCAGAACGCGCACGTGGATTTCTACCAAACGACGTGCTAAGCATGCCGATGCTGCTCTTTTTAGCACCCGCGCACGCATTTGTGCGAAAACGCGTTTTAAGCATGCACATGCATCTTTTGGTAGACGCGGATGAAGTTTTCTGCAAAACCACAAGATGTGCATGCAAATGGTGCTTTTTGCAGAACGCGCACGTGGATTTCTACCAAACGACGTGCTAAGCATGCCGATGCTGCTCTTTTTAGCACCCGCGCACGCATTTGTGCGAAAACGCGTTTTAAGCATGCACATGCATCTTTTGGTAGACGCGGATGAAGTTTTCTGCAAAACCACAAGATGTGCATGCAAATGGTGCTTTTTGCAGAACGCGCACGTGGATTTCTACCAAACGATGTGCTAAGCTTGCCGATGCTGCTCTTTTTAGCACCCGCGGACGGATTTGTGCGAAAACGCGTTTTAAGCATGCACATGCATCTTTTGGTAGACGCGGATGAAGTTTTCTGCAAAACCACAAGATGTGCATGCAAATGGTGCTTTTGGCAGAACGCGCACGTGGATTTCTACCAAACGACGTGCTAAGCATGCCGATGCTGCTCTTTTTAGCACCCGCGCACGCATTTGTGCGAAAACGCGTTTTAAGCATGCACATGCATCTTTTGGTAGACGCGGATGAAGTTTTCTGCAAAACCACAAGATGTGCATGCAAATGGTGCTTTTTGCAGAACGCGCACGCGGATTTCTACCAAACGACGTGCTAAGCATGCCGATGCTGCTCTTTTTAGCACCCGCGCACGGATTTGTGCGAAAACGCGTTTTAAGCATGCACATGCATCTTTTGGTAGACGCGGATGAAGTTTTCTGCAAAACCACAAGATGTGCATGCAAATGGTGCTTTTGGCAGAACGCGCACGTAGATTTCTACCAAACGACGTGCTAAGCATGCCGATGCTGCTCTTTTTAGCACCCGAGCACGCATTTGTGCGAAAACGCGTTTTAAGCATGCACATGCATCTTTTGGTAGACGCGGATGAAGTTTTCTGCAAAACCACAAGATGTGCATGCAAATGGTGCTTTTTGCAGAACACGCACGTGGATTTCTACCAAACGACGTGCTAAGCATGCCGATGCTGCTATTTTTAGCACCCGCGCACGCATTTGTGCGAAAACGCGTTTTAAGCATGCACATGCATCTTTTGGTAGACGCGGATGAAGTTTTCTGCAAAACCACAAGATGTGCATGCAAATGGTGCTTTTTGCAGAACGCGCACGTGGATTTCTACCAAACGACGTGCTAAGCATGCCGATGCTGCTCTTTTTAGCACCCGCGCACGCATTTGTGCGAAAACGCGTTTTAAGCATGCACATGCATCTTTTGGTAGACGCGGATGAGGTTTTCTGCAAAACCACAAGATGTGCATGCAACTGGTGCTTTTTGCAGAACGCGCACGTGGATTTCTACCAAACAACGTGCTAAGCATGCCGATGCTGCTCTTTTGAGCACCCGCGCACGCATTTGTGCGAAAACGCGTTTTAAGCATGGACATGCATCTTTTGGTAGACGCGGATGAAGTTTTCTGCAAAACCACAAGATGTGCATGCAAATGGTGCTTTTTGCAGAACGCGCACGTGGATTTCTACCAAACGACGTGCTAAGCATGCCGATGCTGCTCTTTTTAGCACCCGCGCACGGATTTGTGCGAAAACGCGTTTTAAGCATGCACATGCATCTTTTGGTAGACGCGGATGAAGTTTTCTGCAAAACCACAAGATGTGCATGCAAATGGTGCTTTTGGCAGAACGCGCACGTATATTTCTACCAAACGACGTGCTAAGCATGCCGATGCTGCTCTTTTTAGCACCCGCGCACGCATTTGTGCGAAAACGCGTTTTAAGCATGCACATGCATCTTTTGGTAGACGCGGATGAAGTTTTCTGCAAAACCACAAGATGTGCATGCAAATGGTGCTTTTTGCAGAACGCGCACGTGGATTTCTACCAAACGACGTGCTAAGCATGCCGATGCTGCTATTTTTAGCACCCGCGCACGCATTTGCGCGAAAACGCGTTTTAAGCATGCACATGCATCTTTTGGTAGACGCGGATGAAGTTTTCTGCAAAACCACAAGATGTGCATGCAAATGGTGCTTTTTGCAGAACGCGGACGTGGATTTCTACCAAACGACGTGCTAAGCATGCCGATGCTGCTCTTTTTAGCACCCGCGCACGCATTTGTGCGAAAACGCGTTTTAAGCATGCACATGCATCTTTTGGTAGACGCGGATGAAGTTTTCTGCAAAAGCACAAGATGTGCATGCAAATGGTGCTTTTCGCAGAACGCGCACGTGGATTTCTACCAAACGACGTGCTAAGCATGCCGATGCTGCTCTTTTTAGCACCCGCGCACGCATTTGTGCGAAAACGCGTTTTAAGCATGCACATGCATCTTTTGGTAGACGCGGATGAAGTTTTCTGCAAAACCACAAGATGTGCATGCAAATGGTGCTTTTTTCAGAACGCGCACGTGGATTTCTACCAAACGACGTGCTAAGCATGCCGATGCTGCTCTTTTTAGCACCCGCGCAAGCATTTGTGCGAAAACGCGTTTTAAGCATGCACATGCATCTTTTGGTAGACGCGGATGAAGTTTTCTGCAAAACCACAAGATGTGCATGCAAATGGTGCTTTTTTCAAAACGCGCACGTGGATTTCTACCAAACGACGTGCTAAGCATGCCGATGCTGCTATTTTTAGCACCCGCGCACGCATTTGTGCGAAAACGCGTTTTAAGCATGCACATGCATCTTTTGGTAGACGCGGATGAAGTTTTCTGCAAAACCACAAGATGTGCATGCAAATGGTGCTTTTTGCAGAACGCGCACGTGGATTTCTACCAAACGACGTGCTAAGCATGCCGATGCTGCTCTTTTTAGCACCCGCGCACGCATTTGTGCGAAAACGCGTTTTAAGCATGCACATGCATCTTTTGGTAGACGCGGATGAAGTTTTCTGCAAAACCACAAGATGTGCATGCAAATGGTGCTTTTTGCAGAACGCGCACGTGGATTTCTACCAAACGACGTGCTAAGCATGCCGATGCTGCTCTTTTTAGCACCCGCGCACGCATTTGCGCGAAAACGCGTTTTAAGCATGCACATGCATCTTTTGGTAGACGCGGATGAAGTTTTCTGCAAAACCACAAGATGTGCATGCAAATGGTGCTTTTTGCAGAACGCGGACGTGGATTTCTACCAAACGACGTGCTAAGCATGCCGATGCTGCTCTTTTGAGCACCCGCGCACGCATTTGTGCGAAAACGCGTTTTAAGCATGCACATGCATCTTTTGGTAGACGCGGATGAAGTTTTCTGCAAAACCACAAGATGTGCATGCAAATGGTGCTTTTTGCAGAACGCGGACGTGGATTTCTACCAAACGACGTGCTAAGCATGCCGATGCTGCTCTTTTTAGCACCCGCGCACGCATTTGTGCGAAAACGCGTTTTAAGCATGCACATGCATCTTTTGGTAGACGCGGATGAAGTTTTCTGCAAAAGCACAAGATGTGCACGCAAATGGTGCTTTTCGCAGAACGCGCACGTGGATTTCTACCAAACGACGTGCTAAGCATGCCGATGCTGCTCTTTTTAGCACCCGCGCACGCATTTGTGCGAAAACGCGTTTTAAGCATGCACATGCATCTTTTGGTAGACGCGGATGAAGTTTTCTGCAAAACCACAAGATGTGCATGCAAATGGTGCTTTTTTCAGAACGCGCACGTGGATTTCTACCAAACGACGTGCTAAGCATGCCGATGCTGCTCTTTTTAGCACCCGCGCAAGCATTTGTGCGAAAACGCGTTTTAAGCATGCACATGCATCTTTTGGTAGACGCGGATGAAGTTTTCTGCAAAACCACAAGATGTGCATGCAAATGGTGCTTTTTTCAGAACGCGCACGTGGATTTCTACCAAACGACGTGCTAAGCATGCCGATGCTGCTATTTTTAGCACCCGCGCACGCATTTGTGCGAAAACGCGTTTTAAGCATGCACATGCATCTTTTGGTAGACGCGGATGAAGTTTTCTGCAAAACCACAAGATGTGCATGCAAATGGTGCTTTTTGCAGAACGCGCACGTGGATTTCTACCAAACGACGTGCTAAGCATGCCGATGCTGCTCTTTTTAGCACCCGCGCACGCATTTGTGCGAAAACGCGTTTTAAGCATGCACATGCATCTTTTGGTAGACGCGGATGAAGTTTTCTGCAAAACCACAAGATGTGCATGCAAATGGTGCTTTTTGCAGAACGCGCACGTGGATTTCTACCAAACGACGTGCTAAGCATGCCGATGCTGCTATTTTTAGCACCCGCGCACGCATTTGCGCGAAAACGCGTTTTAAGCATGCACATGCATCTTTTGGTAGACGCGGATGAAGTTTTCTGCAAAACCACAAGATGTGCATGCAAATGGTGCTTTTTGCAGAACGCGGACGTGGATTTCTACCAAACGACGTGCTAAGCATGCCGATGCTGCTCTTTTTAGCACCCGCGCACGCATTTGTGCGAAAACGCGTTTTAAGCATGCACATGCATCTTTTGGTAGACGCGGATGAAGTTTTCTGCAAAAGCACAAGATGTGCATGCAAATGGTGCTTTTCGCAGAACGCGCACGTGGATTTCTACCAAACGACGTGCTAAGCATGCCGATGCTGCTCTTTTTAGCACCCGCGCACGCATTTGTGCGAAAACGCGTTTTAAGCATGCACATGCATCTTTTGGTAGACGCGGATGAAGTTTTCTGCAAAACCACAAGATGTGCATGCAAATGGTGCTTTTTTCAGAACGCGCACGTGGATTTCTACCAAACGACGTGCTAAGCATGCCGATGCTGCTCTTTTTAGCACCCGCGCAAGCATTTGTGCGAAAACGCGTTTTAAGCATGCACATGCATCTTTTGGTAGACGCGGATGAAGTTTTCTGCAAAACCACAAGATGTGCATGCAAATGGTGCTTTTTTCAGAACGCGCACGTGGATTTCTACCAAACGACGTGCTAAGCATGCCGATGCTGCTATTTTTAGCACCCGCGCACGCATTTGTGCGAAAACGCGTTTTAAGCATGCACATGCATCTTTTGGTAGACGCGGATGAAGTTTTCTGCAAAACCACAAGATGTGCATGCAAATGGTGCTTTTTGCAGAACGCGCACGTGGATTTCTACCAAACGACGTGCTAAGCATGCCGATGCTGCTCTTTTTAGCACCCGCGCACGCATTTGTGCGAAAACGCGTTTTAAGCATGCACATGCATCTTTTGGTAGACGCGGATGAAGTTTTCTGCAAAACCACAAGATGTGCATGCAAATGGTGCTTTTTGCAGAACGCGCACGTGGATTTCTACCAAACGACGTGCTAAGCATGCCGATGCTGCTCTTTTTAGCACCCGCGCACGCATTTGTGCGAAAACGCGTTTTAAGCATGCACATGCATCTTTTGGTAGACGCGGATGAAGTTTTCTGCAAAACCACAAGATGTGCATGCAAATGGTGCTTTTTGCAGAACGCGCACGTGGATTTCTACCAAACGATGTGCTAAGCTTGCCGATGCTGCTCTTTTTAGCACCCGCGGACGGATTTGTGCGAAAACGCGTTTTAAGCATGCACATGCATCTTTTGGTAGACGCGGATGAAGTTTTCTGCAAAACCACAAGATGTGCATGCAAATGGTGCTTTTGGCAGAACGCGCACGTGGATTTCTACCAAACGACGTGCTAAGCATGCCGATGCTGCTCTTTTTAGCACCCGCGCACGCATTTGTGCGAAAACGCGTTTTAAGCATGCACATGCATCTTTTGGTAGACGCGGATGAAGTTTTCTGCAAAACCACAAGATGTGCATGCAAATGGTGCTTTTTGCAGAACGCGCACGCGGATTTCTACCAAACGACGTGCTAAGCATGCCGATGCTGCTCTTTTTAGCACCCGCGCACGGATTTGTGCGAAAACGCGTTTTAAGCATGCACATGCATCTTTTGGTAGACGCGGATGAAGTTTTCTGCAAAACCACAAGATGTGCATGCAAATGGTGCTTTTGGCAGAACGCGCACGTAGATTTCTACCAAACGACGTGCTAAGCATGCCGATGCTGCTCTTTTTAGCACCCGAGCACGCATTTGTGCGAAAACGCGTTTTAAGCATGCACATGCATCTTTTGGTAGACGCGGATGAAGTTTTCTGCAAAACCACAAGATGTGCATGCAAATGGTGCTTTTTGCAGAACACGCACGTGGATTTCTACCAAACGACGTGCTAAGCATGCCGATGCTGCTATTTTTAGCACCCGCGCACGCATTTGTGCGAAAACGCGTTTTAAGCATGCACATGCATCTTTTGGTAGACGCGGATGAAGTTTTCTGCAAAACCACAAGATGTGCATGCAAATGGTGCTTTTTGCAGAACGCGCACGTGGATTTCTACCAAACGACGTGCTAAGCATGCCGATGCTGCTCTTTTTAGCACCCGCGCACGCATTTGTGCGAAAACGCGTTTTAAGCATGCACATGCATCTTTTGGTAGACGCGGATGAAGTTTTCTGCAAAACCACAAGATGTGCATGCAACTGGTGCTTTTTGCAGAACGCGCACGTGGATTTCTACCAAACAACGTGCTAAGCATGCCGATGCTGCTCTTTTGAGCACCCGCGCACGCATTTGTGCGAAAACGCGTTTTAAGCATGGACATGCATCTTTTGGTAGACGCGGATGAAGTTTTCTGCAAAACCACAAGATGTGCATGCAAATGGTGCTTTTTGCAGAACGCGCACGTGGATTTCTACCAAACGACGTGCTAAGCATGCCGATGCTGCTCTTTTTAGCACCCGCGCACGGATTTGTGCGAAAACGCGTTTTAAGCATGCACATGCATCTTTTGGTAGACGCGGATGAAGTTTTCTGCAAAACCACAAGATGTGCATGCAAATGGTGCTTTTGGCAGAACGCGCACGTATATTTCTACCAAACGACGTGCTAAGCATGCCGATGCTGCTCTTTTTAGCACCCGCGCACGCATTTGTGCGAAAACGCGTTTTAAGCATGCACATGCATCTTTTGGTAGACGCGGATGAAGTTTTCTGCAAAACCACAAGATGTGCATGCAAATGGTGCTTTTTGCAGAACGCGCACGTGGATTTCTACCAAACGACGTGCTAAGCATGCCGATGCTGCTATTTTTAGCACCCGCGCACGCATTTGCGCGAAAACGCGTTTTAAGCATGCACATGCATCTTTTGGTAGACGCGGATGAAGTTTTCTGCAAAACCACAAGATGTGCATGCAAATGGTGCTTTTTGCAGAACGCGGACGTGGATTTCTACCAAACGACGTGCTAAGCATGCCGATGCTGCTCTTTTTAGCACCCGCGCACGCATTTGTGCGAAAACGCGTTTTAAGCATGCACATGCATCTTTTGGTAGACGCGGATGAAGTTTTCTGCAAAACCACAAGATGTGCATGCAAATGGTGCTTTTTGCAGAACGCGCACGTGGATTTCTACCAAACAACGTGCTAAGCATGCCGATGCTGCTCTTTTGAGCACCCGCGCACGCATTTGTGCGAAAACGCGTTTTAAGCATGCACATGCATCTTTTGGTAGACGCGGATGAAGTTTTCTGCAAAACCACAAGATGTGCATGCAAATGGTGCTTTTTGCAGAACGCGCACGTGGATTTCTACCAAACGACGTGCTAAGCATGCCGATGCTGCTCTTTTTAGCACCCGCGCACGGATTTGTGCGAAAACGCGTTTTAAGCATGCACATGCATCTTATGGTAGACGCGGATGAAGTTTTCTGCAAAACCACAAGATGTGCATGCAAATTTTGCTTTTGGCAGAACGCGCACGTGGATTTCTACCAAACGACGTGCTAAGCATGCCGATGCTGCTCTTTTTAGCACCCGCGCACGCATTTGTGCGAAAACGCGTTTTAAGCATGCACATGCATCTTTTGGTAGACGCGGATGAAGTTTTCTGCAAAACCACAAGATGTGCATGCAAATGGTGCTTTTTGCAGAACGCGCACGTGGATTTCTACCAAACGACGTGCTAAGCATGCCGATGGTGCTCTTTTTAGCACCCGCGCACGCATTTGTGCGAAAACGCGTTTTAAGCATGCACATGCATCTTTTGGTAGACGCGGATGAAGTTTTCTGCAAAACCACAAGATGTGCATGCAAATGGTGCTTTTTGCAGAACGCGCACGTGGATTTCTACCAAACGACGTGCTAAGCATGCCGATGCTGCTCTTTTTAGCACCCGCGCACGCATTTGTGCGAAAACGCGTTTTAAGCATGCACATGCATCTTTTGGTAGACGCGGATGAAGTTTTCTGCAAAACCACAAGATGTGCATGCAAATGGTGCTTTTTGCAGAACGCGCACGTGGATTTCTACCAAACGATGTGCTAAGCTTGCCGATGCTGCTCTTTTTAGCACCCGCGGACGGATTTGTGCGAAAACGCGTTTTAAGCATGCACATGCATCTTTTGGTAGACGCGGATGAAGTTTTCTGCAAAACCACAAGATGTGCATGCAAATGGTGCTTTTGGCAGAACGCGCACGTGGATTTCTACCAAACGACGTGCTAAGCATGCCGATGCTGCTCTTTTTAGCACCCGCGCACGCATTTGTGCCAAAACGCGTTTTAAGCATGCACATGCATCTTTTGGTAGACGCGGATGAAGTTTTCTGCAAAACCACAAGATGTGCATGCAAATGGTGCTTTTTGCAGAACGCGCACGCGGATTTCTACCAAACGACGTGCTAAGCATGCCGATGCTGCTCTTTTTAGCACCCGCGCACGGATTTGTGCGAAAACGCGTTTTAAGCATGCACATGCATCTTTTGGTAGACGCGGATGAAGTTTTCTGCAAAACCACAAGATGTGCATGCAAATGGTGCTTTTGGCAGAACGCGCACGTAGATTTCTACCAAACGACGTGCTAAGCATGCCGATGCTGCTCTTTTTAGCACCCGAGCACGCATTTGTGCGAAAACGCGTTTTAAGCATGCACATGCATCTTTTGGTAGACGCGGATGAAGTTTTCTGCAAAACCACAAGATGTGCATGCAAATGGTGCTTTTTGCAGAACACGCACGTGGATGTCTACCAAACGACGTGCTAAGCATGCCGATGCTGCTATTTTTAGCACACGCGCACGCATTTGTGCGAAAACGCGTTTTAAGCATGCACATGCATCTTTTGGTAGACGCGGATGAAGTTTTCTGCAAAACCACAAGATGTGCATGCAAATGGTGCTTTTTGCAGAACGCGCACGTGGATTTCTACCAAACGACGTGCTAAGCATGCCGATGCTGCTCTTTTTAGCACCCGCGCACGCATTTGTGCGAAAACGCGTTTTAAGCATGCACATGCATCTTTTGGTAGACGCGGATGAAGTTTTCTGCAAAACCACAAGATGTGCATGCAACTGGTGCTTTTTGCAGAACGCGCACGTGGATTTCTACCAAACAACGTGCTAAGCATGCCGATGCTGCTCTTTTGAGCACCCGCGCACGCATTTGTGCGAAAACGCGTTTTAAGCATGGACATGCATCTTTTGGTAGACGCGGATGAAGTTTTCTGCAAAACCACAAGATGTGCATGCAAATGGTGCTTTTTGCAGAACGCGCACGTGGATTTCTACCAAACGACGTGCTAAGCATGCCGATGCTGCTCTTTTTAGCACCCGCGCACGGATTTGTGCGAAAACGCGTTTTAAGCATGCACATGCATCTTTTGGTAGACGCGGATGAAGTTTTCTGCAAAACCACAAGATGTGCATGCAAATGGTGCTTTTGGCAGAACGCGCACGTATATTTCTACCAAACGACGTGCTAAGCATGCCGATGCTGCTCTTTTTAGCACCCGCGCACGCATTTGTGCGAAAACGCGTTTTAAGCATGCACATGCATCTTTTGGTAGACGCGGATGAAGTTTTCTGCAAAACCACAAGATGTGCATGCAAATGGTGCTTTTTGCAGAACGCGCACGTGGATTTCTACCAAACGACGTGCTAAGCATGCCGATGCTGCTCTTTTTAGCACCCGCGCACGCATTTGTGCGAAAACGCGTTTTAAGCATGCACATGCATCTTTTGGTAGACGCGGATGAAGTTTTCTGCAAAACCACAAGATGTGCATGCAAATGGTGCTTTTTGCAGAACGCGCACGTGGATTTGTACCAAACAACGTGCTAAGCATGGCGATGCTGCTCTTTTGAGCACCCGCGCACGCATTTGTGCGAAAACGCGTTTTAAGCATGCACATGCATCTTTTGGTAGACGCGGATGAAGTTTTCTGCAAAACCACAAGATGTGCATGCAAATGGTGCTTTTTGCAGAACGCGCACGTGGATTTCTACCAAACGACGTGCTAAGCATGCCGATGCTGCTCTTTTTAGCACCCGCGCACGCATTTGTGCGAAAACGCGTTTTAAGCATGCACATGCATCTTTTGGTAGACGCGGATGAAGTTTTCTGCAAAACCACAAGATGTGCATGCAAATGGTGCTTTTTGCAGAACGCGCACGTGGATTTCTACCAAACGACGTGCTAAGCATGCCGATGCTGCTCTTTTTAGCACCCGCGCACGGATTTGTGCGAAAACGCGTTTTAAGCATGCACATGCATCTTTTGGTAGACGCGGATGAAGTTTTCTGCAAAAGCACAAGATGTACATGCAAATGGTGCTTTTTGCAGAACGCGCACGTGGATTTCTACCAAACGACGTGCTAAGCATGCCGATGCTGCTCTTTTTAGCACCCGCGCACGCATTTGTGCGAAAACGCGTTTTAAGCATGCACATGCATCTTTTGGTAGACGCGGATGAAGTTTTCTGCAAAACCACAAGATGTGCATGCAAATGGTGCTTTTTGCAGAACGCGCACGTGGATTTCTACCAAACGACGTGCTAAGCATGCCGATGCTGCTCTTTTTAGCACCCGCGCACGCATTTGTGCGAAAACGCGTTTTAAGCATGCACATGCATCTTTTGGTAGACGCGGATGAAGTTTTCTGCAAAACCACAAGATGTGCATGCAAATGGTGCTTTTGGCAGAACGCGCACGTATATTTCTACCAAACGACGTGCTAAGCATGCCGATGCTGCTCTTTTTAGCACCCGCGCACGCATTTGTGCGAAAACGCGTTTTAAGCATGGACATGCATCTTTTGGTAGACGCGGATGAAGTTTTCTGCAAAACCACAAGATGTGCATGCAAATGGTGCTTTTTGCAGAACGCGCACGTGGATTTCTACCAAACGACGTGCTAAGCATGCCGATGCTGCTCTTTTTAGCACCCGCGCACGGATTTGTGCGAAAACGCGTTTTAAGCATGCACATGCATCTTTTGGTAGACGCGGATGAAGTTTTCTGCAAAACCACAAGATGTGCATGCAAATGGTGCTTTTGGCAGAACGCGCACGTATATTTCTACCAAACGACGTGCTAAGCATGCCGATGCTGCTCTTTTTAGCACCCGCGCACGCATTTGTGCGAAAACGCGTTTTAAGCATGCACATGCATCTTTTGGTAGACGCGGATGAAGTTTTCTGCAAAACCACAAGATGTGCATGCAAATGGTGCTTTTTGCAGAACGCGCACGTGGATTTCTACCAAAGACGTGCTAAGCATGCCGATGCTGCTCTTTTTAGCACCCGCGCACGCATTTGTGCGAAAACGCGTTTTAAGCATGCACATGCATCTTTTGGTAGACGCGGATGAAGTTTTCTGCAAAACCACAAGATGTGCATGCAAATGGTGCTTTTTGCAGAACGCGCACGTGGATTTCTACCAAACAACGTGCTAAGCATGCCGATGCTGCTCTTTTGAGCACCCGCGCACGCATTTGTGCGAAAACGCGTTTTAAGCATACACATGCATCTTTTGGTAGACGCGGATGAAGTTTTCTGCAAAACCACAAGATGTGCATGCAAATGGTGCTTTTTGCAGAACGCGCACGTGGATTTCTACCAAACGACGTGCTAAGCATGCCGATGCTGCTCTTTTTAGCACCCGCGCACGGATTTGTGCGAAAACGCGTTTTAAGCATGCACATGCATCTTATGGTAGACGCGGATGAAGTTTTCTGCAAAACCACAAGATGTGCATGCAAATTTTGCTTTTGGCAGAACGCGCACGTGGATTTCTACCAAACGACGTGCTAAGCATGCCGATGCTGCTCTTTTTAGCACCCGCGCACGCATTTGTGCGAAAACGCGTTTTAAGCATGCACATGCATCTTTTGGTAGACGCGGATGAAGTTTTCTGCAAAACCACAAGATGTGCATGCAAATGGTGCTTTTTGCAGAACGCGCACGTGGATTTCTACCAAACGACGTGCTAAGCATGCCGATGCTGCTCTTTTTAGCACCCGCGCACGGATTTGTGCGAAAACGCGTTTTAAGCATGCACATGCATCTTTTGGTAGACGCGGATGAAGTTTTCTGCAAAACCACAAGATGTGCATGCAAATGGTGCTTTCGGCAGAACGCGCACGTGGATTTCTACCAAACAACGTGCTAAGCATGCCGATGCTGCTCTTTTTAGCACCCGCGCACGCATTTGTGCGAAAACGCGTTTTAAGCATGCACATGCATCTTTTGGTAGACGCGGATGAAGTTTTCTGCAAAACCACAAGATGTGCATGCAAATGGTGCTTTTTGCAGAACGCGCACATGGATTTCTACCAAACGACGTGCTAAGCATGCCGATGCTGCTCTTTTTAGCACCCGCGCACGGATTTGTGCGAAAACGCGTTTTAAGCATGCACATGCATCTTTTGGTAGACGCGGATGAAGTTTTCTGCAAAACCACAAGATGTGCATGCAAATGGTGCTTTTGGCAGAACGCGCACGTGGATTTCTACCAAACGACGTGCTAAGCATGCCGATGCTGCTCTTTTTAGCACCCGCGCACGCATTTGTGCGAAAACGCGTTTTAAGCATGCAGATGCATCTTTTGGTAGACGCGGATGAAGTTTTCTGCAAAACCACAAGATGTGCATGCAAATGGTGCTTTTTGCAGAACGCGCACGTGGATTTCTACCAAACGACGTGCTAAGCATGCCGATGCTGCTATTTTTAGCACCCGCGCACGCATTTGTGCGAAAACGCGTTTTAAGCATGCACATGCATCTTTTGGTAGACGCGGATGAAGTTTTCTGCGAAACCACAAGATGTGCATGCAAATGGTGCTTTTTGCAGAACGCGCACGTGGATTTCTACCAAACGACGTGCTAAGCATGCCGATGCTGCTCTTTTTAGCACCCGCGCACGCATTTGTGCGAAAACGCGTTTTAAGCATGCACATGCATCTTTTGGTAGACGCGGATGAAGTTTTCTGCAAAACCACAAGATGTGCATGCAAATGGTGCTTTTTGCAGAACGCGCACGTGGATTTCTACCAAACGACGTGCTAAGCATGCCGATGCTGCTCTTTTTAGCACCCGCGCACGCATTTGTGCGAAAACGCGTTTTAAGCATGCACATGCATCTTTTGGTAGACGCGGATGAAGTTTTCTGCAAAACCACAAGATGTGCATGCAAATGGTGCTTTTTGCAGAACGCGCACGTGGATTTCTACCAAACGACGTGCTAAGCATGCCGATGCTGCTCTTTTTAGCACCCGCGCACGGATTTGTGCGAAAACGCGTTTTAAGCATGCACATGCATCTTTTGGTAGACGCGGATGAAGTTTTCTGCAAAAGCACAAGATGTACATGCAAATGGTGCTTTTTGCAGAACGCGCACGTGGATTTCTACCAAACGACGTGCTAAGCATGCCGATGCTGCTCTTTTTAGCACCCGCGCACGCATTTGTGCGAAAACGCGTTTTAAGCATGCACATGCATCTTTTGGTAGACGCGGATGAAGTTTTCTGCAAAACCACAAGATGTGCATGCAGATGGTGCTTTTTGCAGAACGCGCACGTGGATTTCTACCAAACGACGTGCTAAGCATGCCGATGCTGCTCTTTTTAGCACCCGCGCACGCATTTGTGCGAAAACGCGTTTTAAGCATGCACATGCATCTTTTGGTAGACGCGGATGAAGTTTTCTGCAAAACCACAAGATGTGCATGCAAATGGTGCTTTTTGCAGAACGCGCACGTGGATTTCTACCAAACGACGTGCTAAGCATGCCGATGCTGCTCTTTTTAGCACCCGCGCACGGATTTGTGCGAAAACGCGTTTTAAGCATCCACATGCATCTTTTGGTAGACGCGGATGAAGTTTTCTGCAAAACCACAAGATGTGCATGCAAATGGTGCTTTTGGCAGAACGCGCACGTGGATTTCTACCAAACGACGTGCTAAGCATGCCGATGCTGCTCTTTTTAGCACCCGCGCACGCATTTGTGCGAAAACGCGTTTTAAGCATGCACATGCATCTTTTGGTAGACGCGGATGAAGTTTTCTGCAAAACCACAAGATGTGCATGCAAATGGTGCTTTTTGCAGAACGCGCACGTGGATTTCTACCAAACGACGTGCTAAGCATGCCGATGCTGCTCTTTTTAGCACCCGCGCACGGATTTGTGCGAAAACGCGTTTTAAGCATGCACATGCATCTTTTGGTAGACGCGGATGAAGTTTTCTGCAAAACCACAAGATGTGCATGCAAATGGTGCTCTTTGCAGAACGCGCACGTGGATTTCTACGAAACGACGTGCTAAGCTTGCCGATGCTGCTCTTTTTAGCACCCGCGCACGGATTTGTGCGAAAACGCGTTTTAAGCATGCACATGCATCTTTTGGTAGACGCGGATGAAGTTTTCTGCAAAACCACAAGATGTGCATGCAAATGGTGCTTTTGGCAGAACGCGCACGTGGATTTCTACCAAACGACGCGCTAAGCATGCCGATGCTGCTCTTTTTAGCACCCGCGCACGCATTTGTGCGAAAACGCGTTTTAAGCATGCACATGCATCTTTTGGTAGACGCGGATGAAGTTTTCTGCAAAACCACAAGATGTGCATGCAAATGGTGCTTTTTGCAGAACGCGCACGTGGATTTCTACCAAACGACGTGCTAAGCATGCCGATGCTGCTCTTTTTAGCACCCGCGCACGCATTTGTGCGAAAACGCGTTTTAAGCATGCGCATGCATCTTTTGGTAGACGCGGATGAAGTTTTCTGCAAAACCACAAGATGTGCATGCAAATGGTGCTTTTGGCAGAACGCGCACGTGGATTTCTACCAAACGACGTGCTAAGCATGCCGATGCTGCTCTTTTTAGCACCCGCGCACGCATTTGTGCGAAAACGCGTTTTAAGCATGCACATGCATCTTTTGGTAGACGCGGATGAAGTTTTCTGCAAAACTACAAGATGTGCATGCAAATGGGGCTTTTTGCAGAACGCGCTCGTGGATTTCTACCAAACGACGTGCTAAGCATGCCGATGCTGCTCTTTTTAGCACCCGCGCACGCATTTGTGCGAAAACGCGTTTTAAGCATGCACATGCATCTTTTGGTAGACGCGGATGAAGTTTTCTGCAAAACCACAAGATGTGCATGCAAATGGTGCTTTTGGCAGAACGCGCACGTGGATTTCTACCAAACGACGTGCTAAGCATGCCGATGCTGCTCTTTTTAGCACCCGCGCACGCATTTGTGCGAAAACGCGTTTTAAGCATGCACATGCATCTTTTGGTAGACGCGGATGAAGTTTTCTGCAAAACTACAAGATGTGCATGCAAATGGTGCTTTTTGCAGAACGCGCTCGTGGATTTCTACCAAACGACGTGCTAAGCATGCCGATGCTGCTCTTTTTAGCACCCGCGCACGCATTTGTGCGAAAACGCGTTTTAAGCATGCACATGCATCTTTTGGTAGACGCGGATGAAGTTTTCTGCAAAACCACAAGATGTGCATGCAAATGGTGCTTTTGGCAGAACGCGCACGTGGATTTCTACCAAACGACGTGCTAAGCATACCGATCCTGCTCTTTTTAGCACCCGCGCAAGCATTTGTGCTATAACGCGTTTTAAGCATGCACATGCATCTTTTGGTAGACGCGGATGAAGTTTTCTGCAAAACCACAAGATGTGCATGCAAATGGTGCTTTTTGCAGAACGCGCACGTGGATTTCTTCCAAACGACGTGCTAAGCATGCCGATGCTGCTCTTTTTAGCACCCGCGCACGCATTTGTGCGAAAACGCGTTTTAGGCATGCACATGCATCTTTTGGTAGACGCGGATGAAGTTTTCTGCAAAACCACAAGATGTGCATGCAAATGGTGCTTTTTGCAGAACGCGCACGTGGATTTCTACCAAACGACGTGCTAAGCATGCCGATGCTGCTCCTTTTAGCACCCGCGCACGCATTTGTGCGAAAACGCGTTTTAAGCATGCACATGCATCTTTTGGTAGACGCGGATGAAGTTTTCTGCAAAACCACAAGATGTGCATGCAAATGGTGCTTTTTGCAGAACGCGCACGTGGATTTCTACCAAACGACGTGCTAAGCATGCCGATGCTGCTCTTTTTAGCACCCGCGCACGCATTTGTGCGAAAAACGCGTTTTAAGCATGCACATGCATCTTTTGGTAGACGCGGATGAAGTTTTCTGCAAAACCACAAGATGTGCATGCAAATGGTGCTTTTTGCAGAACGCGCACGTGGATTTCTACCAAACGACGTGCTAAGCATGCCGATGCTGCTCTTTTTAGCACCCGCGCACGCATTTGTGCGAAAACGCGTTTTAAGCATGCACATGCATCTTTTGGTAGACGCGGATGAAGTTTTCTGCAAAACCACAAGATGTGCATGCAAATGGTGCTTTTTGCAGAACGCGCACGTGGATTTCTACCAAACGACGTGCTAAGCATGCCGATGCTGCTCTTTTTAGCACCCGCGCACGGATTTGTGCGAAAACGCGTTTTAAGCATGCACATGCATCTTTTGGTAGACGCGGATGAAGTTTTTATGCAAAACCACAAGATGTGCATGCAAATGGTGCTTTTTGCAGAACGCGCACGTGGATTTCTACCAAACGACGTGCTAAGCATGCCGATGCACTCTTTTTAGCACCCGCGCACGCATTTGTGCGAAAACGCGTTTTAAGCATGCACATGCATCTTTTGGTAGACGCGGATGAAGTTTTATGCAAAACCACAAGATGTGCATGCAAATGGTGCTTTTTGCAGAACGCGCACGTGGATTTCTACCAAACGACGTGCTAAGCATGCCGATGCTGCTCTTTTTAGCACCCGCGCACGCATTTGTGCGAAAACGCGTTTTAAGCATGCACATGCATCTTTTGGTAGACGCGGATGAAGTTTTCTGCAAAACCACAAGATGTGCATGCAAATGGTGCTTTTTGCAGAACGCGCACGTGGATTTCTACCAAACGACGTGCTAAGCATGCCGATGCTGCTCTTTTTAGCACCCGCGCACGGATTTGTGCGAAAACGCGTTTTAAGCATGCACATGCATCTTTTGGTAGACGCGGATGAAGTTTTCTGCAAAACCACAAGATGTGCATGCAAATGGTGCTTTTTGCAGAACGCGCACGTGGATTTCTACCAAACGACGTGCTAAGCATGCCGATGCTGCTCTTTTTAGCACCCGCGCACGCATTTGTGCGAAAACGCGTTTTAAGCATGCACATGCATCTTTTGGTAGACGCGGATGAAGTTTTCTGCAAAACCACAAGATGTGCATGCAAATGGTGCTTTTTGCAGAACGCGCACGTGGATTTCTACCAAACGATGTGCTAAGCTTGCCGATGCTGCTCTTTTTAGCACCCGCGCACGGATTTGTGCGAAAACGCGTTTTAAGCATGCACATGCATCTTTTGGTAGACGCGGATGAAGTTTTCTGCAAAACCACAAGATGTGCATGCAAATGGTGCTTTTGGCACAACGCGCACGTGAATTTCTACCAAACGACGTGCTAAGCATGCCGATGCTGCTCTTTTTAGCACCCGCGCACGCATTTGTGCGAAAGCGCGTTTTAAGCATGCACATGCATCTTTTGGTAGACGCGGATGAAGTTTTCTGCAAAACCACAAGATGTGCATGCAAATGGTGCTTTTTGCAGAACGCGCACGTGGATTTCTACCAAACGACGTGCTAAGCATGCCGATGCTGCTCTTTTTAGCACCCGCGCACGCATTTGTGCGAAAACGCGTTTTAAGCATGCACATGCATATTTGGTAGACGCGGATGAAGTTTTCTGCAAAACCACAAGATGTGCATGCAAATGGTGCTTTTTGCAGAACGCGCTCGTGGATTTCTACCAAACGACGTGCTAAGCATGCCGATGCTGCTCTTTTTAGCACCCGCGCACGCATTTGTGCGAAAACGCGTTTTAAGCATGCACATGCATCTTTTGGTAGACGCGGATGAAGTTTTCTGCAAAACCACAAGATGTGCATGCAAATTGTGCTTTTTGCAGAACGCGCACGTGGATTTCTACCAAACGACGTGCTAAGCATGCCGATGCTGCTCTTTTTAGCACCCGCGCACGCATTTGTGCGAAAACGCGTTTTAAGCATGCACATGCATCTTTTGGTAGACGCGGATGAAGTTTTCTGCAAAACCACAAGATGTGCATGCAAATGGTGCTTTTGGCAGAACGCGCACGTGGATTTCTACCAAACGACGTGCTAAGCATGCCGATGCTGCTCTTTTTAGCACCCGCGCACGCATTTGTGCGAAAACGCGTTTTAAGCATGCACATGCATCTTTTGGTAGACGCGGTTGAAGTTTTCTGCAAAACCACAAGATGTGCATGCAAATGGTGCTTTTTGCAGAACGCGCACGTGGATTTCTACCAAACGACGTGCTAAGCATGCCGATGCTGCTCTTTTTAGCACCCGCGCACGCATTTGTGCGAAAATGCGTTTTAAGCATGCACATGCATCTTTTGGTAGACGCGGATGAAGTTTTCTGCAAAACCACAAGATGTGCATGCAAATGGTGCTTTTTGCAGAACGCGCACGTGGATTTCTACCAAACGACGTGCTAAGCTTGCCGATGCTGCTCTTTTTAGCACCCGCGCACGGATTTGTGCGAAAACGCGTTTTAAGCATGCACATGCATCTTTTGGTAGACGCGGATGAAGTTTTCTGCAAAACCACAAGATGTGCATGCAAATGGTGCTTTTTGCAGAACGCGCTCGTGGATTTCTACCAAACGACGTGCTAAGCATGCCGATGCTGCTCTTTTTAGCACCCGCGCACGCATTTGTGCGAAAACGCGTTTTAAGCATGCACATGCATCTTTTGGTAGACGCGGATGAAGTTTTCTGCAAAACCACAAGATGTGCATGCAAATGGTGCGTTTTGCAGAACGCGCACGTGGATTTCTACCAAACGACGTGCTAAGCATGCCGATGCTGCTCTTTTTAGCACCCGCGCACGGATTTGTGCGAAAACGCGTTTTAAGCATGCACATGCATCTTTTGGTAGACGCGGATGAAGTTTTCTGCAAAACCACAAGATGTGCATGCAAATGGTGCTTTTGGCAGAACGCGCACGTGAATTTCTACCAAACGACGTGCTAAGCATGCCGATGCTGCTCTTTTTAGCACCCGCGCACGCATTTGTGCGAAAGCGCGTTTTAAGCATGCACATGCATCTTTTGGTAGACGCGGATGAAGTTTTCTGCAAAACCACAAGATGTGCATGCAAATGGTGCTTTTTGCAGAACGCGCACGTGGATTTCTACCAAACGACGTGCTAAGCATGCCGATGCTGCTCTTTTTAGCACCCGCGCACGCATTTGTGCGAAAACGCGTTTTAAGCATGCACATGCATATTTGGTAGACGCGGATGAAGTTTTCTGCAAAACCACAAGATGTGCATGCAAATGGTGCTTTTTGCAGAACGCGCTCGTGGATTTCTACCAAACGACGTGCTAAGCATGCCGATGCTGCTCTTTTTAGCACCCGCGCACGCATTTGTGCGAAAACGCGTTTTAAGCATGCACATGCATCTTTTGGTAGACGCGGATGAAGTTTTCTGCAAAACCACAAGATGTGCATGCAAATTGTGCTTTTTGCAGAACGCGCACGTGGATTTCTACCAAACGACGTGCTAAGCATGCCGATGCTGCTCTTTTTAGCACCCGCGCACGGATTTGTGCGAAAACGCGTTTTAAGCATGCACATGCATCTTTTGGTAGACGCGGATGAAGTTTTCTGCAAAACCACAAGATGTGCATGCAAATGGTGCTTTTGGCAGAACGCGCACGTGGATTTCTACCAAACGACGTGCTAAGCATGCCGATGCTGCTCTTTTTAGCACCCGCGCACGCATTTGTGCGAAAACGCGTTTTAAGCATGCACATGCATCTTTTGGTAGACGCGGTTGAAGTTTTCTGCAAAACCACAAGATGTGCATGCAAATGGTGCTTTTTGCAGAACGCGCACGTGGATTTCTACCAAACGACGTGCTAAGCATGCCGATGCTGCTCTTTTTAGCACCCGCGCACGCATTTGTGCGAAAATGCGTTTTAAGCATGCACATGCATCTTTTGGTAGACGCGGATGAAGTTTTCTGCAAAACCACAAGATGTGCATGCAAATGGTGCTTTTTGCAGAACGCGCACGTGGATTTCTACCAAACGATGTGCTAAGCTTGCCGATGCTGCTCTTTTTAGCACCCGCGCACGGATTTGTGCGAAAACGCGTTTTAAGCATGCACATGCATCTTTTGGTAGACGCGGATGAAGTTTTCTGCAAAACCACAAGATGTGCATGCAAATGGTGCTTTTGGCACAACGCGCACGTGAATTTCTACCAAACGACGTGCTAAGCATGCCGATGCTGCTCTTTTTAGCACCCGCGCACGCATTTGTGCGAAAGCGCGTTTTAAGCATGCACATGCATCTTTTGGTAGACGCGGATGAAGTTTTCTGCAAAACCACAAGATGTGCATGCAAATGGTGCTTTTTGCAGAACGCGCACGTGGATTTCTACCAAACGACGTGCTAAGCATGCCGATGCTGCTCTTTTTAGCACCCGCGCACGCATTTGTGCGAAAACGCGTTTTAAGCATGCACATGCATATTTGGTAGACGCGGATGAAGTTTTCTGCAAAACCACAAGATGTGCATGCAAATGGTGCTTTTTGCAGAACGCGCTCGTGGATTTCTACCAAACGACGTGCTAAGCATGCCGATGCTGCTCTTTTTAGCACCCGCGCACGCATTTGTGCGAAAACGCGTTTTAAGCATGCACATGCATCTTTTGGTAGACGCGGATGAAGTTTTCTGCAAAACCACAAGATGTGCATGCAAATTGTGCTTTTTGCAGAACGCGCACGTGGATTTCTACCAAACGACGTGCTAAGCATGCCGATGCTGCTCTTTTTAGCACCCGCGCACGGATTTGTGCGAAAACGCGTTTTAAGCATGCACATGCATCTTTTGGTAGACGCGGATGAAGTTTTCTGCAAAACCACAAGATGTGCATGCAAATGGTGCTTTTGGCAGAACGCGCACGTGGATTTCTACCAAACGACGTGCTAAGCATGCCGATGCTGCTCTTTTTAGCACCCGCGCACGCATTTGTGCGAAAACGCGTTTTAAGCATGCACATGCATCTTTTGGTAGACGCGGTTGAAGTTTTCTGCAAAACCACAAGATGTGCATGCAAATGGTGCTTTTTGCAGAACGCGCACGTGGATTTCTACCAAACGACGTGCTAAGCATGCCGATGCTGCTCTTTTTAGCACCCGCGCACGCATTTGTGCGAAAATGCGTTTTAAGCATGCACATGCATCTTTTGGTAGACGCGGATGAAGTTTTCTGCAAAACCACAAGATGTGCATGCAAATGGTGCTTTTTGCAGAACGCGCACGTGGATTTCTACCAAACGACGTGCTAAGCTTGCCGATGCTGCTCTTTTTAGCACCCGCGCACGGATTTGTGCGAAAACGCGTTTTAAGCATGCACATGCATCTTTTGGTAGACGCGGATGAAGTTTTCTGCAAAACCACAAGATGTGCATGCAAATGGTGCTTTTTGCAGAACGCGCTCGTGGATTTCTACCAAACGACGTGCTAAGCATGCCGATGCTGCTCTTTTTAGCACCCGCGCACGCATTTGTGCGAAAACGCGTTTTAAGCATGCACATGCATCTTTTGGTAGACGCGGATGAAGTTTTCTGCAAAACCACAAGATGTGCATGCAAATGGTGCGTTTTGCAGAACGCGCACGTGGATTTCTACCAAACGACGTGCTAAGCATGCCGATGCTGCTCTTTTTAGCACCCGCGCACGGATTTGTGCGAAAACGCGTTTTAAGCATGCACATGCATCTTTTGGTAGACGCGGATGAAGTTTTCTGCAAAACCACAAGATGTGCATGCAAATGGTGCTTTTGGCAGAACGCGCACGTGGATTTCTACCAAACGACGTGCTAAGCATGCCGATGCTGCTCTTTTTAGCACCCGCGCACGCATTTGTGCGAAAACGCGTTTTAAGCATGCACATGCATCTTTTGGTAGACGCGGTTGAAGTTTTCTGCAAAACCACAAGATGTGCATGCAAATGGTGCTTTTTGCAGAACGCGCACGTGGATTTCTACCAAACGACGTGCTAAGCATGCCGATGCTGCTCTTTTTAGCACCCGCGCACGCATTTGTGCGAAAATGCGTTTTAAGCATGCACATGCATCTTTTGGTAGACGCGGATGAAGTTTTCTGCAAAACCGCAAGATGTGCATGCAAATGGTGCTTTTTGCAGAACGCGCACGTGGATTTCTACCAAACGACGTGCTAAGCTTGCCGATGCTGCTCTTTTTAGCACCCGCGCACGGATTTGTGCGAAAACGCGTTTTAAGCATGCACATGCATCTTTTGGTAGACGCGGATGAAGTTTTCTGCAAAACCACAAGATGTGCATGCAAATGGTGCTTTTGGCAGAACGCGCACGTGGATTTCTACCAAACGACGTGCTAAGCATGCCGATGCTGCTCTTTTTAGCACCCGCGCACGCATTTGTGCGAAAACGCGTTTTAAGCATGCACATGCATCTTTTGGTAGACGCGGATGAAGTTTTCTGCAAAACCACAAGATGTGCATGCAAATGGTGCTTTTTGCAGAACGCGCACGTGGATTTCTACCAAACGACGTGCTAAGCATGCCGATGCTGCTCTTTTTAGCACCCGCGCACGCATTTGTGCGAAAACGCGTTTTAAACATGCACATGCATCTTTTGGTAGACGCGGATGAAGTTTTCTGCAAAACCACGAGATGTGCATGCAAATGGTGCTTTTTGCAGAACGCGCACGTGGATTTCTACCAAACGACGTGCTAAGCATGCCGATGCTGCTCTTTTTAGCACCCGCGCACGCATTTGTGCGAAAATGCGTTTTAAGCATGCACATGCATCTTTTGGTAGACGCGGATGAAGTTTTCTGCAAAACCACAAGATGTGCATGCAAATGGTGCTTTTTGCAGAACGCGCACGTGGATTTCTACCAAACGACGTGCTAAGCTTGCCGATGCTGCTCTTTTTAGCACCCGCGCACGGATTTGTGCGAAAACGCGTTTTAAGCATGCACATGCATCTTTTGGTAGACGCGGATGAAGTTTTCTGCAAAACCACAAGATGTGCATGCAAATGGTGCTTTTGGCAGAACGCGCACGTGGATTTCTACAAACGACGTGCTAAGCATGCCGATGCTGCTCTTTTTAGCACCCGCGCACGCATTTGTGCGAAAACGCGTTTTAAGCATGCACATGCATCTTTTGGTAGACGCGGATGAAGTTTTCTGCAAAACCACAAGATGTGCATGCAAATCGTGCTTTTTGCAGAACGCGCACGTGGATTTCTACCAAACGACGTGCTAAGCATGCCGATGCTGCTCTTTTTAGCACCCGCGCACGGATTTGTGCGAAAACGCGTTTTAAGCATGCACATGCATCTTTTGGTAGACGCGGATGAAGTTTTCTGCAAAACCACAAGATGTGCAAGCAAATGGTGCTTTTGGCAGAACGCGCACGTGGATTTCTACCAAACGACGTGCTAAGCATGCCGATGCTGCTCTTTTTAGCACCCGCGCACGCATTTGTGCGAAAACGCGTTTTAAGCATGGCATCCTTTGGTAGACGCGGATGAAGTTTTCTGCAAAACCACAAGATGTGCATGCAAATGGTGCTTTTTGCAGAACGCGCACGTGGATTTCTACCAAACGACGTGCTAAGCATGCCGATGCTGCTATTTTTAGCACCCGCGCACGCATTTGTGCGAAAACGCGTTTTAAGCATGCACATGCATCTTTTGGTAGACGCGGATGAAGTTTTCTGCAAAACCACAAGATGTGCATGCAAATGGTGCTTTTGGCAGAACGCGCACGTGGATTTCTACCAAACGACGTGCTAAGCATGCCGATGCTGCTCTTTTTAGCACCCGCGCACGCATTTGTGCGAAAACGCGTTTTAAGCATGCACATGCATCTTTTGGTAGACGCGGATGAAGTTTTCTGCAAAACCACAAGATGTGCATGCAAATGGTGCTTTTTGCAGAACGCGCACGTGGATTTCTCCCAAACGACGTGCTAAGCTTGCCGATGCTGCTCTTTTTAGCACCCGCGCACGGATTTGTGCGAAAACGCGTTTTAAGCATGCACATGCATCTTTTGGTAGACGCGGATGAAGTTTTCTGCAAAACCACAAGATGTGCATGCAAATGGTGCTTTTTGCAGAACGCGCACGTGGATTTCTACCAAACGACGTGCTAAGCATGCCGATGCTGCTCTTTTTAGCACCCGCGCACGCATTTGTGCGAAAACGCGTTTTAAGCATGCACATGCATCTTTTGGTAGACGCGGATGAAGTTTTCTGCAAAACCACAAGATGTGCATGCAAATGGTGCTTTTCGCAGAACGCGCACGTGGATTTCTACCAAACGACGTGCTAAGCATGCCGATGCTGCTCTTTTTAGCACCCGCGCACGGATTTGTGCGAAAACGCGTTTTAAGCATGCACATGCATCTTTTGGTAGACGCGGATGAAGTTTTCTGCAAAACCACAAGATGTGCATGCAAATGGTGCTTTTTGCAGAACGCGCACGTGGATTTCTACCAAACGACGTGCTAAGCATGCCGATGCTGCTCTTTTTAGCACCCGCGCACGCATTTGTGCGAAGACGCGTTCTAAGCATGCACATGCATCTTTTGGTAGACGCGGATGAAGTTTTCTGCAAAACCACAAGATGTGCATGCAAATGGTGCTTTTTGCAGAACGCGCTCGTGGATTTCTACCAAACGACGTGCTAAGCATGCCGATGCTGCTCTTTTTAGCACCCGCGCACGCATTTGTGCGAAAACGCGTTTTAAGCATGCACATGCATCTTTTGGTAGACGCGGATGAAGTTTTCTGCAAAACCACAAGATGTGCATGCAAATGGTGCTTTTGGCAGAACGCGCACGTGGATTTCTACCAAACGACGTGCTAAGCATGCCGATGCTGCTCTTTTTAGCACCCGCGCACGCATTTGTGCGAAAACGCGTTTTAAGCATGCACATGCATCTTTTGGTAGACGCGGATGAAGTTTTCTGCAAAACCACAAGATGTGCATGCAAATGGTGCTTTTTGCAGAACGCGCACGTGGATTTCTCCCAAACGACGTGCTAAGCTTGCCGATGCTGCTCTTTTTAGCACCCGCGCACGGATTTGTGCGAAAACGCGTTTTAAGCATGCACATGCATCTTTTGGTAGACGCGGATGAAGTTTTCTGCAAAACCACAAGATGTGCATGCAAATGGTGCTTTTTGCAGAACGCGCACGTGGATTTCTACCAAACGACGTGCTAAGCATGCCGATGCTGCTCTTTTTAGCACCCGCGCACGCATTTGTGCGAAAACGCGTTTTAAGCATGCACATGCATCTTTTGGTAGACGCGGATGAAGTTTTCTGCAAAACCACAAGATGTGCATGCAAATGGTGCTTTTCGCAGAACGCGCACGTGGATTTCTACCAAACGACGTGCTAAGCATGCCGATGCTGCTCTTTTTAGCACCCGCGCACGGATTTGTGCGAAAACGCGTTTTAAGCATGCACATGCATCTTTTGGTAGACGCGGATGAAGTTTTCTGCAAAACCACAAGATGTGCATGCAAATGGTGCTTTTTGCAGAACGCGCACGTGGATTTCTACCAAACGACGTGCTAAGCATGCCGATGCTGCTCTTTTTAGCACCCGCGCACGCATTTGTGCGAAAACGCGTTTTAAGCATGCACATGCATCTTTTGGTAGACGCGGATGAAGTTTTCTGCAAAACCACAAGATGTGCATGCAAATGGTGCTTTTTGCAGAACGCGCTCGTGGATTTCTACCAAACGACGTGCTAAGCATGCCGATGCTGCTCTTTTTAGCACCCGCGCACGCATTTGTGCGAAAACGCGTTTTAAGCGTGCACATGCATCTTTTGGTAGACGCGGATGAAGTTTTCTGCAAAACCACACGATGTGCATGCAAATGGTGCTTTTGGCAGAACGCGCACGTGGATTTCTACCAAACGACGTGCTAAGCATGCCGATGCTGCTCTTTTTAGCACCCGCGCACGCATTTGTGCGAAAACGCGTTTTAAGCATGCACATGCATCTTTTGGTAGACGCGGATGAAGTTTTCTGCAAAACCACAAGATGTGCATGCAAATGGTGCTTTTTGCAGAACGCGCACGTGGATTTCTACCAAACGACGTGCTAAGCATGCCGATGCTGCTCTTTTTAGCACCCGCGCACGCATTTGTGCGAAAACGCGTTTTAAGCATGCACATGCATCTTTTGGTAGACGCGGATGAAGTTTTCTGCAAAACCACAAGATGTGCATGCAAATGGTGCTTTTTGCAGAACGCGCACGTGGATTTCTACCAAACGACGTTCTAAGCATGCCGATGCTGCTCTTTTTAGCACCCGCGCACGGATTTGTGCGAAAACGCGTTTTAAGCATCCACATGCATCTTTTGGTAGACGCGGATGAAGTTTTCTGCAAAACCACAAGATGTGCATGCAAATGGTGCTTTTGGCAGAACGCGCACGTGGATTTCTACCAAACGACGTGCTAAGCATGCCGATGCTGCTCTTTTTAGCACCCGCGCACGCATTTGTGCGAAAACGCGTTTTAAGCATGCACATGCATCTTTTGGTAGACGCGGATGAAGTTTTCTGCAAAACTACAAGATGTGCATGCAAATGGTGCTTTTTGCAGAACGCGCTCGTGGATTTCTACCAAACGACGGGCTAAGCATGCCGTTGCTGCTCTTTTTAGCACCCGCGCACGCATTTGTGCGAAAACGCGTTTTAAGCATGCACATGTATCTTTTGGTAGACGCGGATGAAGTTTTCTGCAAAACCACAAGATGTGCATGCAAATGGTGCTTTTTGCAGAACGCGCACGTGGATTTCTACCAAACGACGTGCTAAGCATGCCAATGCTGCTCTTTTTAGCACCCGCGCACGCATTTGTGCGAAAACGCGTTTTAAGCATGCACATGCATCTTTTGGTAGACGCGGATGAAGTTTTCTGCAAAACCACAAGATGTGCATGCCAATGGTGCTTTTTGCAGAACGCGCACGTGGATTTCTACCAAACGACGTGCTAAGCTTGCCGATGCTGCTCTTTTTAGCACCCGCGCACGGATTTGTGCGAAAACGCGTTTTAAGCATGCACATGCATCTTTTGGTAGACGCGGATGAAGTTTTCTGCAAAACCACAAGATGTGCATGCAAATGGTGCTTTTGGCAGAACGCGCACGTGGATTTATACCAAACGACGTGCTAAGCATACCGATCCTGCTCTTTTTAGCACCCGCGCACGCATTTGTGCTATAACGCGTTTTAAGCATGCACATGCATCTTTTGGTAGACGCGGATGAAGTTTTCTGCAAAACCACAAGATGTGCATGCAAATGGTGCTTTTTGCAGAACGCGCACGTGGATTTCTTCCAAACGACGTGCTAAGCATGCCGATGCTGCTCTTTTTAGCACCCGCGCACGCATTTGTGCGAAAACGCGTTTTAGGCATGCACATGCATCTTTTGGTAGACGCGGATGAAGTTTTCTGCAAAACCACAAGATGTGCATGCAAATGGTGCTTTTTGCAGAACGCGCACGTGGATTTCTACCAAACGACGTGCTAAGCATGCCGATGCTGCTCCTTTTAGCACCCGCGCACGCATTTGTGCGAAAACGCGTTTTAAGCATGCACATGCATCTTTTGGTAGACGCGGATGAAGTTTTCTGCAAAACCACAAGATGTGCATGCAAATGGTGCTTTTTGCAGAACGCGCACGTGGATTTCTACCAAACGACGTGCTAAGCATGCCGATGCTGCTCTTTTTAGCACCCGCGCACGCATTTGTGCGAAAACGCGTTTTAAGCATGCACATGCATCTTTTGGTAGACGCGGATGAAGTTTTCTGCAAAACCACAAGATGTGCATGCAAATGGTGCTTTTTGCAGAACGCGCACGTGGATTTCTACCAAACGACGTGCTAAGCATGCCGATGCTGCTCTTTTTAGCACTCGCGCACGGATTTGTGCGAAAACGCGTTTTAAGCATGCACATGCATCTTTTGGTAGACGCGGATGAAGTTTTATGCAAAACCACAAGATGTGCATGCAAATGGTGCTTTTTGCAGAACGCGCACGTGGATTTCTACCAAACGACGTGCTAAGCATGCCGATGCTGCTCTTTTTAGCACCCGCGCACGCATTTGTGCGAAAACGCGTTTTAAGCATGCACATGCATCTTTTGGTAGACGCGGATGAAGTTTTATGCAAAACCACAAGATGTGCATGCAAATGGTGCTTTTTGCAGAACGCGCACGTGGATTTCTACCAAACGACGTGCTAAGCATGCCGATGCTGCTCTTTTTAGCACCCGCGCACGCATTTGTGCGAAAACGCGTTTTAAGCATGCACATGCATCTTTTGGTAGACGCGGATGAAGTTTTCTGCAAAACCACAAGATGTGCATGCAAATGGTGCTTTTTGCAGAACGCGCACGTGGATTTCTACCAAACGACGTGCTAAGCATGCCGATGCTGCTCTTTTTAGCACCCGCGCACGGATTTGTGCGAAAACGCGTTTTAAGCATGCACATGCATCTTTTGGTAGACGCGGATGAAGTGCAAAACCACAAGATGTGCATGCAAATGGTGCTTTTTGCAGAACGCGCACGTGGATTTCTACCAAACGACGTGCTAAGCATGCCGATGCTGCTATTTTTAGCACCCGCGCACGCATTTGTGCGAAAACGCGTTTTAAGCATGCACATGCATCTTTTGGTAGACGCGGATGAAGTTTTCTGCAAAACCACAAGATGTGCATGCAAATGGTGCTTTTTGCAGAACGCGCACGTGGATTTCTACCAAACGACGTGCTAAGCACTCCGATGCTGCTCTTTTTAGCACCCGCGCACGCATTTGTGCGAAAACGCGTTTTAAGCATGCACATGCATCTTTTGGTAGACGCGGATGAAGTTTTCTGCAAAACCACAAGATGTGCATGCAAATGGTGCTTTTTGCAGAACGCGCACGTGGATTTCTACCAAACAACGTGCTAAGCATGCCGATGCTGCTCTTTTAAGCACCCGCGCACGCATTTGTGCGAAAACGCGTTTTAAGCATGCACATGCATCTTTTGGTAGACGCGGATGAAGTTTTCTGCAAAACCACAAGATGTGCATGCAAATGGTGCTTTTTGCAGAACGCGCACGTGGATTTCTACCAAACGACGTGCTAAGCATGCCGATGCTGCTCTTTTTAGCACCCGCGCACGCATTTGTGCGAAAACGCGTTTTAAGCATGCACATGCATCTTTTGGTAGACGCGGATGAAGTTTTCTGCAAAACCACAAGATGTGCATGCAAATGGTGCTTTTTGCAGAACGCGCACGTGGATTTCTACCAAACAACGTGCTAAGCATGCCGATGCTGCTCTTTTTAGCACCCGCGCACGCATTTGTGCGAAAACGCGTTTTAAGCATGCACATGCATCTTTTGGTAGACGCGGATGAAGTTTTCTGCAAAACCACAAGATGTGCATGCAAATGGTGCTTTTTGCAGAACGCGCACGTGGATTTCTACCAAACGACGTGCTAAGCATGCCGATGCTGCTCTTTTTAGCACCCGCGCACGGATTTGTGCGAAAACGCGTTTTAAGCATGCACATGCATCTTTTGGTAGACGCGGATGAAGTTTTCTGCAAAACCACAAGATGTGCATGCAAATGGTGCTTTTGGCAGAACGCGCACGTGGATTTCTACCAAACGACGTGCTAAGCATGCCGATGCTGCTCTTTTTAGCACCCGCGCACGCATTTGTGCGAAAACGCGTTTTAAGCATGCACATGCATCTTTTGGTAGACGCGGATGTTTTCTGCAAAACCACAAGATGTGCATGCAAATGGTGCTTTTGGCAGAACGCGCACGTGGATTTCTACCAAACGACGTGCTAAGCATGCCGATGCTGCTCTTTTTAGCACCCGCGCACGCATTTCTGCGAAAACGCGTTTTAAGCATGCACATGCATCTTTTGGTAGACGCGGATGAAGTTTTCTGCAAAACCACAAGATGTGCATGCAAATGGTGCTTTTTGCAGAACGCGCTCGTGGATTTCTACCAAACGACGTGCTAAGCATACCGATGCTGCTCTTTTTAGCACCCGCGCACGCATTTGTGCGAAAACGCGTTTTAAGCTTGCACATGCATCTTTTGGTAGACGCGGATGAAGCAGAACGCGCACGTGGATTTCTACCAAACGACGTGCTAAGCATGCCGATGCTGCTCTTTTTAGCACCCGCGCACGGATTTGTGCGAAAACGCGTTTTAAGCATGCACATGCATCTTTTGGTAGACGCGGATGAAGTTTTCTGCAAAACCACAAGATGTGCATGCAAATGGTGCTTTTGGCAGAACGCGCACGTGGATTTCTACCAAACGACGTGCTAAGCATGCCGATGCTGCTCTTTTTAGCGCCCGCGCACGCATTTGTGCGAAAACGCGTTTTAAGCATGCACATGCATCTTTTGGTAGACGCGGATGAAGTTTTCTGCAAAACCACAAGATGTGCATGCAAATGGTGCTTTTTGCAGAACGCGCTCGTGGATTTCTACCAAACGACGTGCTAAGTATGCCGATGCTGCTCTTTTTAGCACCCGTGCACGGATTTGTGCGAGAACGCGTTTTAAGCATGCACATGCATCTTTTGGTAGACGCGGATGAAGTTTTCTGCAAAACCACAAGATGTGCATGCAAATGGTGCTTTTTGCAGAACGCGCACGTGGATTTCTACCAAACGACGTGCTAAGCATGCCGATGCTGCTCTTTTTAGCACCCGCGCACGGATTTGTGCGAAAACGCGTTTTAAGCATGCACATGCATCTTTTGGTAGACGCGGATGAAGTTTTCTGCAAAACCACAAGATGTGCATGCAAATGGTGCTTTTGGCAGAACGCGCACGTGGATTTCTACCAAACGACGTGCTAAGCATGCCGATGCTGCTCTTTTTAGCACCCGCGCACGCATTTGTGCGAAAACGCGTTTTAAGCATGCACATGCATCTTTTGGTAGACGCGGATGAAGTTTTCTGCAAAACCACAAGATGTGCATGCAAATGGTGCTTTTTGCAGAACGCGCACGTGGATTTCTACCAAACGACGTGCTAAGCATGCCGATGCTGCTCTTTTTAGCACCCGCGCACGCATTTGTGCGAAAACGCGTTTTAAGCATGCACATGCATCTTTTGGTAGACGCGGATGAAGGTTTCTGCAAAACCACAAGATGTGCATGCAAATGGTGCTTTTTGCAGAACGCGCACGTGGATTTCTGCCAAACGACGTGCTAAGCTTGCCGATGCTGCTCTTTTTAGCACCCGCGCACGCATTTGTGCGAAAACGCGTTTTAAGCATGCACTTGCATCTTTTGGTAGACGCGGATGAAGTTTTCTGCAAAACCACAAGATGTGCATGCAAATGGTGCTTTTTGCAGAACGCGCTCGTGGATTTCTACCAAACGACGTGCTAAGCATGCCGATGCTGCTCTTTTTAGCACCCGCGCACGCATTTATGCGAAAACGCGTTTTAAGCATGCACATGCATCTTTTGGTAAACGCGGATGAAGTTTTCTGCAAAATACAAGATGTGCATGCAAATGGTGCTTTTTGCAGAACGCGCACGTGGATTTCTACCAAACGACGTGCTAAGTATGCCGATGCTGCTCTTTTTAGCACCCGTGCACGGATTTGTGCGAGAACGCGTTTTAAGCATGCACATGCATCTTTTGGTAGACGCGGATGAAGTTTTCTGCAAAACCACAAGATGTGCATGCAAATGGTGCTTTTTGCAGAACGCGCACGTGGATTTCTACCAAACGACGTGCTAAGCATGCCGATGCTGCTCTTTTTAGCACCCGCGCACGGATTTGTGCGAAAACGCGTTTTAAGCATGCACATGCATCTTTTGGTAGACGCGGATGAAGTTTTCTGCAAAACCACAAGATGTGCATGCAAATGGTGCTTTTTGCAGAACGCGCACGTGGATTTCTACCAAACGACGTGCTAAGCATGCCGATGCTGCTCTTTTTAGCACCCGCGCACGCATTTGTGCGAAAACGCGTTTTAAGCATGCACATGCATCTTTTGGTAGACGCGGATGAAGTTTTCTGCAAAACCACAAGATGTGCATGCAAATGGTGCTTTTTGCAGAACGCGCACGTGGATTTCTACCAAACAACGTGCTAAGCATGCCGATGCTGCTCTTTTTAGCACCCGCGCACGCATTTGTGCGAAAACGCGTTTTAAGCATGCACATGCATCTTTTGGTAGACGCGGATGAAGTTTTCTGCAAAACCACAAGATGTGCATGCAAATGGTGCTTTTTGCAGAACGCGCACGTGGATTTCTACCAAACGACGTGCTAAGCATGCCGATGCTGCTCTTTTTAGCACCCGCGCACGGATTTGTGCGAAAACGCGTTTTAAGCATGCACATGCATCTTTTGGTAGACGCGGATGAAGTTTTCTGCAAAACCACAAGATGTGCATGCAAATGGTGCTTTTGGCAGAACGCGCACGTGGATTTCTACCAAACGACGTGCTAAGCATGCCGATGCTGCTCTTTTTAGCACCCGCGCACGCATTTGTGCGAAAACGCGTTTTAAGCATGCACATGCATCTTTTGGTAGACGCGGATGTTTTCTGCAAAACCACAAGATGTGCATGCAAATGGTGCTTTTGGCAGAACGCGCACGTGGATTTCTACCAAACGACGTGCTAAGCATGCCGATGCTGCTCTTTTTAGCACCCGCGCACGCATTTCTGCGAAAACGCGTTTTAAGCATGCACATGCATCTTTTGGTAGACGCGGATGAAGTTTTCTGCAAAACCACAAGATGTGCATGCAAATGGTGCTTTTTGCAGAACGCGCTCGTGGATTTCTACCAAACGACGTGCTAAGCATACCAATGCTGCTCTTTTTAGCACCCGCGCACGCATTTGTGCGAAAACGCGTTTTAAGCTTGCACATGCATCTTTTGGTAGACGCGGATGAAGCAGAACGCGCACGTGGATTTCTACCAAACGACGTGCTAAGCATGCCGATGCTGCTCTTTTTAGCACCCGCGCACGGATTTGTGCGAAAACGCGTTTTAAGCATGCACATGCATCTTTTGGTAGACGCGGATGAAGTTTTCTGCAAAAGCACAAGATGTGCATGCAAATGGTGCTTTTGGCAGAACGCGCACGTGGATTTCTACCAAACGACGTGCTAAGCATGCCGATGCTGCTCTTTTTAGCACCCGCGCACGCATTTGTGCGAAAACGCGTTTTAAGCATGCACATGCATCTTTTGGTAGACGCGGATGAAGTTTTCTGCAAAACCACAAGATGTTCATGCAAATGGTGCTTTTTGCAGAACGCGCTCGTGGATTTCTACCAAACGACGTGCTAAGCATGCCGATGCTGCTCTTTTTAGCACCCGCGCAAGCATTTGTGCGAAAACGCGTTTTAAGCATGCACATGCATCTTTTAGTAGACGCGGATGAAGTTTTCTGCAAAACCACAAGATGTGCATGCAAATGCTGCTTTTTGCAGAACGCGCACGTGGATTTCTACCAAACGACGTGCTAAGCTTGCCGATGCTGCTCTTTTTACCACCCGCGCACGGATTTGTGCGAAAACGCGTTTTAAGCATGCACATGCATCTTTTGGTAGACGCGGATGAAGTTTTCTGCAAAACCACAAGATGTGCATGCAAATGGTGCTTTTTGCAGAACGCGCACGTGGATTTCTACCAAACGACGTGCTAAGCATGCCGATGCTGCTCTTTTTAGCACCCGCGCACGGATTTGTGGGAAAACGCGTTTTAAGCATGCACATGCATCTTTTGGTAGACGCGGATGAAGTTTTCTGCAAAACCACAAGATGTGCATGCAAATGGTGCTTTTGGCAGAACGCGCACGTGGATTTCTACCAAACGACGTGCTAAGCATGCCGCTGCTGCTCTTTTTAGCACCCGCGCACGCATTTGTGCGAAAACGCGTTTTAAGCATGCACATGCATCTTTTGGTAGACGCGGATGAAGTTTTCTTCAAAACCACAAGATGTGCATGCAAATGGTGCTTTTGGCAGAACGCGCACGTGGATTTCTACCAAACGACGTGCTAAGCATGCCGATGCTGCTCTTTTTAGCACCCGCGCACGCATTTGTGCGAAAACGCGTTTTAAGCATGCACATGCATCTTTTGGTAGACGCGGATGAAGTTTTCTGCAAAACCACAAGATGTGCATGCAAATGGTGCTTTTGGCAGAACGCGCACGTGGATTTCTACCAAACGACGTGCTAAGCATGCCGATGCTGCTCTTTTTAGCACCCGCGCACGCATTTGTGCGAAAACGCGTTTTAAGCATGCACATGCATCTTTTGGTAGACGCGGATGAAGTTTTCTGCAAAACCACAAGATGTGCATGCAAATGGTGCTTTTGGCAGAACGCGCACGTGGATTTCTACCAAACGACGTGCTAAGCATGCCGATGCTGCTCTTTTTAGCACCCGCGCACGCATTTGTGCGAAAACGCGTTTTAAGCATGCACATGCATCTTTTGGTAGACGCGGATGGAGTTTTCTGCAAAACCACAAGATGTGCATGCAAATGGTGCTTTTTGCAGAACGCGCACGTGGATTTCTACCAAACGACGTGCTAAGCATGCCGATGCTGCTCTTTTTAGCACCCGCGCACGGATTTGTGCGAAAACGCGTTTTAAGCATGCACATGCATCTTTTGGTAGACGCGGATGAAGTTTTCTGCAAAACCACAAGATGTGCATGCAAATGGTGCTTTTGGCAGAACGCGCACGTGGATTTCTACCAAACGACGTGCTAAGCATGCCGATGCTGCTCTTTTTAGCACCCGCGCACGCATTTGTGCGAAAACGCGTTTTAAGCATGCACATGCATCTTTTGGTAGACGCGGATAAAGTTTTCTGCAAAACCACAAGATGTGCATGCAAATGGTGCTTTTTGCAGAACGCGCACGTGGATTTCTACCAAACGACGTGCTAAGCATGCCGATGCTGCTCTTTTTAGCACCCGCGCACGCATTTGTGCGAAAACGCGTTTTAAGCATGCACATGCATCTTTTGGTAGACGCGGATAAAGTTTTCTGCAAAACCACAAGATGTGCATGCAAATGGTGCTTTTTGCAGAACGCGCACGTGGATTTCTACCAAACGACGTGCTACGCATGCCGATGCTGCTCTTTTTAGCACCCGCGCACGCATTTGTGCGAAAACGCGTTTTAAGCATGTACATGCATCTTTTGGTAGACGCGGATGAAGGTTTCTGCAATAACCACAAGATGTGCATGCAAATGGTGCTTTTTGCAGAACGCGCACGTGGATTTCTGCCAAACGACGTGCTAAGCTTGCCGATGCTGCTCTTTTTAGCACCCGCGCACGGATTTGTGCGAAAACGCGTTTTAAGCATGCACATGCATCTTTTGGTAGACGCGGATGAAGTTTTCTGCAAAACCACAAGATGTGCATGCAAATGGTGCTTTTGGCAGAACGCGCACGTGGATTTCTACCAAACGACGTGCTAAGCATGCCGATGCTGCTCTTTTTAGCACGCGCGCACGCATTTGTGCGAAAACGCGTTTTAAGCATGCACATGCATCTTTTGGTAGACGCGGATGAAGTTTTCTGCAAAACCACAAGATGTGCATGCAAATGGTGCTTTTTGCAGAACGCGCACGTGGATTTCTACCAAACGACGTGCTAAGCTTGCCGATGCTGCTCTTTTTAGCACCCGCGCACGGATTTGCGCGAAAACGCGTTTTAAGCATGCACATGCATCTTTTGGTAGACGCGGATGAAGTTTTCTGCAAAACCACAAGATGTGCATGCAAATGGTGCTTTTGGCAGAACGCGCACATGGATTTCTACCAAACGACGTGCTAAGCATGCCGATGCTGCTCTTTTTAGCACCCGCGCACGCATTTGTGCGAAAACGCGTTTTAAGCATGCACATGCATCTTTTAGTAGACGCGGATGAAGTTTTCTGCAAAACCACAAGATGTGCATGCAAATGGTGCTTTTTGCAGAACGCGCACGTGGATTTCTACCAAACGACGTGCTAAGCATGCCGATGCTGCTCTTTTTAGCACCCGCGCACGCATTTGTGCGAAAACGCGTTTTAAGCATGCACATGCATCTTTTGGTAGACGCGGATGAAGTTTTCTGCAAAACCACAAAATGTGCATGCAAATGGTGCTTTTTGCAGAACGCGCACGTGGATTTCTACCAAACGACGTGCTAAGCATGCCGATGCTGCTCTTTTTAGCACCCGCGCACGGATTTGTGCGAAAACGCGTTTTAAGCATGCACATGCATCTTTTGGTAGACGCGGATGAAGTTTTCTGCAAAAGCACAAGATGTGCATGCAAATGGTGCTTTTGGCAGAACGCGCACGTGGATTTCTACCAAACGACGTGCTAAGCATGCCGATGCTGCTCTTTTTAGCACCCGCGCACGCATTTGTGCGAAAACGCGTTTTAAGCATGCACATGCATCTTTTGGTAGACGCGGATGAAGTTTTCTGCAAAACCACAAGATGTGCATGCAAATGGTGCTTTTTGCAGAACGCGCACGTGGATTTCTACCAAACGACGTGCTAAGCATGCCGATGCTGCTCTTTTTAGCACCCGCGCACGGATTTGTGCGAAAACGCGTTTTAAGCATGCACATGCATCTTTTGGTAGACGCGGATGAAGTTTTCTGCAAAACCACAAGATGTGCATGCAAATGGTGCTTTTGGCAGAACGCGCACGCGGATTTCTACCAAACGACGTGCTAAGCATGCCGATGCTGCTCTTTTTAGCACCCGCGCACGCATTTCTGCGAAAACGCGTTTTAAGCATGCACATGCATCTTTTGGTAGACGCGGATGAAGTTTTCTGCAAAACCACAAGATGTGCATGCAAATGGTGCTTTTTGCAGAACGCGCTCGTGGATTTCTACCAAACGACGTGCTAAGCATGCCGATGCTGGTCTTTTTAGCACCCGCGCACGCATTTGTGCGAAAACGCGTTTTAAGCATGCACATGCATCTTTTGGTAGACGCGGATGAAGGTTTCTGCAAAACCACAAGATGTGCATGCAAATGGTGCTTTTTGCAGAGCGCGCACGTGGATTTCTGCCAAACGACGTGCTAAGCTTGCCGATGCTGCTCTTTTTAGCACCCGCGCACGGATTTGTGCGAAAACGCGTTTTAAGCATGCACATGCATCTTTTGGTAGACGCGGATGAAGTTTTCTGCAAAACCACAAGATGTGCATGCAAATGGTGCTTTTGGCAGAACGCGCACGTGGATTTCTACCAAACGACGTGCTAAGCATGCCGATGCTGCTCCTTTTAGCACCCGCGCACGCATTTGTGCGAAAACGCGTTTTAAGCATGCACATGCATCTTTTGATAGACGCGGATGAAGTTTTCTGCAAAACCACAAGATGTGCATGCAAATGGTGCTTTTTGCAGAACGCGCACGTGGATTTCTACCAAACGACGTGCTAAGCATGCCGATGCTGCTCTTTTTAGCACCCGCGCACGCATTTGTGCGAAAACGCGTTTTAAGCATGCACATGCATCTTTTGGTAGACGCGGATGAAGTTTTCTGCAAAACCACAAGATGTGCATGCAAATGGTGCTTTTTGCAGAACGCGCACGTGGATTTCTACCAAACGACGTGCTAAGCATGCCGATGCTGCTCTTTTTAGCACCCGCGCACGCATTTGTGCGAAAACGCGTTTTAAGCATGCACACGCATCTTTTGGTAGACGCGGATGAAGTTTTCTGCAAAACCACAAGATGTGCATGCAAATGGTGCTTTTTGCAGAGCGCGCACGTGGATTTCTACCAAACGACGTGCTAAGCATGCCGATGCTGCTCTTTTTAGCACCCGCGCACGGATTTGTGCGAAAACGCGTTTTAAGCATGCACATGCATCTTTTGGTAGACGCGGATGAAGTTTTCTGCAAAACCACAAGATGTGCATGCAAATGGTGCTTTTGGCAGAACGCGCACGTGGATTTCTACCAAACGACGTGCTAAGCATGCCGATGCTGCTCTTTTTAGCACCCGCGCACGCATTTGTGCGAAAACGCGTTTTAAGCATGCACATGCATCTTTTGGTAGACGCGGATGTTTTCTGCAAAACCACAAGATGTGCATGCAAATGGTGCTTTTGGCAGAACGCGCACGTGGATTTCTACCAAACGACGTGCTAAGCATGCCGATGCTGCTCTTTTTAGCACCCGCGCACGGATTTGTGCGAAAACGCGTTTTAAGCATGCACATGCATCTTTTGGTAGACGCGGATGAAGTTTTCTGCAAAACCACAAGATGTGCATGCAAATGGTGCTTTTGGCAGAACGCGCACGTGGATTTCTACCAAACGACGTGCTAAGCATGCCGATGCTGCTCTTTTTAGCACCCGCGCACGCATTTGTGCGAAAACGCGTTTTAAGCATGCACATGCATCTTTTGGTAGACGCGGATGAAGTTTTCTGCAAAACCACAAGATGTGCATGCAAATGGTGCTTTTTGCAGAACGCGCTCGTGGATTTCTACCAAACGACGTGCTAAGCATGCCGATGCTGCTCTTTTTAGCACCCGCGCACGCATTTGTGCGAAAACGCGTTTTAAGCATGCACATGCATCTTTTGGTAGACGCGGATGAAGTTTTCTGCAAAACCACAACATGTGCATGCAAATGGTGCTTTTTGCAGAACGCGCACGCGGATTTCTACCAAACGACGTGCTAAGCATGCCGATGCTGCTCTTTTTAGCACCCGCGCACGCATTTGTGCGAAAACGCGTTTTAAGCATGCACATGCATCTTTTGGTAGACGCGGATGAAGTTTTCTGCAAAACCACAAGATGTGCATGCAAATGGTGCTTTTTGCAGAACGCGCACGTGGATTTCTACCAAACGACGTGCTAAGCATGCCGATGCTGCTCTTTTTAGCACCCGCGCACGCATTTGTGCGAAAACGCGTTTTAAGCATGCACATGCATCTTTTGGTAGACGCGGATGAAGTTTTCTGCAAAACCACAAGATGTTCATGCAAATGGTGCTTTTTGCAGAACGCGCACGTGGATTTCTACCAAACGACGTGCTAAGCATGCCGATGCTGCTCTTTTTAGCACCCGCGCACGGATTTGTGCGAAAACGCGTTTTAAGCATGCACATGCATCTTTTGGTAGACGCGGATGAAGTTTTCTACAAAACCACAAGATGTGCATGCAAATGGTGCTTTTGGCAGAACGCGCACGTGGATTTCTACCTTACGACGTGCTAAGCATGCCGATGCTGCTCTTTTTAGCACCCGCGCACGCATTTGTGCGAAAACGCGTTTTAAGCATGCACATGCATCTTTTGGTAGACGCGGATGAAGTTTTCTGCAAAACCACAAGATGTGCATGCTAATGGTGCTTTTTGCAGAACGCGCACGTGGATTTCTACCAAACGATGTGCTAAGCCTGCCGATGCTGCTCTTTGTAGCACCCGCGCACGGATTTGTGCGAAAACGCGTTTTAAGCATGCACATGCATATTTTGGTAGACGCGGATGAAGTTTTCTGCAAAACCACAAGATGTGCATGCAAATGGTGCTTTTGGCAGAACGCGCACGTGGATTTCTACCAAACGACGTGCTAAGCATGCCGATGCTGCTCTTTTTAGCACCCGCGCACGCATTTGTGCGAAAACGCGTTTTAAGCATGCACATGCATCTTTTGGTAGACGCGGATGAAGTTTTCTGCAAAACCACAAGATGTGCATGCAAATGGTGCTTTTGGCAGAACGCGCACGTGGATTTCTACCAAACGACGTGCTAAGCATGCCGATGCTGCTCTTTTTAGCACCCGCGCACGCATTTGTGCGAAAACGCGTTTTAAGCATGCACTTGCATCTTTTGGTAGACGCGGATGAAGTTTTCTGCAAAACCACAAGATGTGCATGCAAATGGGGCTTTTTGCAGAACGCGCTCGTGGATTTCTACCAAACGACGTGCTAAGCATGCCGATGCTGCTCTTTTTAGCACCCGCGCACGCATTTATGCGAAAACGCGTTTTAAGCATGCACATGCATCTTTTGGTAGACGCGGATGAAGTTTTCTGCAAAATACAAGATGTGCATGCAAATGGTGCTTTTTGCAGAACGCGCACGTGGATTTCTACCAAACGACGTGCTAAGTATGCCGATGCTGCTCTTTTTAGCACCCGTGCACGGATTTGTGCGAGAACGCGTTCTAAGCATGCACATGCATCTTTTGGTAGACGCGGATGAAGTTTTCTGCAAAACCACAAGGTGTGCATGCAAATGGTGCTTTTTGCAGAACGCGCACGTGGATGTCTACCAAACGACGTGCTAAGCATGCCGATGCTGCTCTTTTTAGCACCCGCGCACGGATTTGTGCGAAAACGCGTTTTAAGCATGCACATGCATCTTTTGGTAGACGCGGATGAAGTTTTCTGCAAAACCACAAGATGTGCATGCAAATGGTGCTTTTTGCAGAACGCGCACGTGGATTTCTACCAAACGACGTGCTAAGCATGCCGATGCTGCTCTTTTTAGCACCCGCGCACGCATTTGTGCGAAAACGCGTTTTAAGCATGCACATGCATCTTTTGGTAGACGCGGATGAAGGTTTCTGCAAAACCACAAGATGTGCATGCAAATGGTGCTTTTTGCAGAACGCGCACGTGGATTTCTGCCAAACGACGTGCTAAGCTTGCCGATGCTGCTCTTTTTAGCACCCGCGCACGGATTTGTGCGAAAACGCGTTTTAAGCATGCACATGCATCTTTTGGTAGACGCGGATGAAGTTTTCTGCAAAACCACAAGATGTGCATGCAAATGGTGCTTTTGGCAGAACGCGCACGTGGATTTCTACCAAACGACGTGCTAAGCATGCCGATGCTGCTCTTTTTAGCACCCGCGCACGCATTTGTGCGAAAACGCGTTTTAAGCATGCACTTGCATCTTTTGGTAGACGCGGATGAAGTTTTCTGCAAAACCACAAGATGTGCATGCAAATGGTGCTTTTTGCAGAACGCGCTCGTGGATTTCTACCAAACGACGTGCTAAGCATGCCGATGCTGCTCTTTTTAGCACCCGCGCACGCATTTATGCGAAAACGCGTTTTAAGCATGCACATGCATCTTTTGGTAGACGCGGATGAAGTTTTCTGCAAAATACATTATGTGCATGCAAATAGTGCTTTTTGCAGAACGCGCACGTGGATTTCTACCAAACGACGTGCTAAGTATGCCGATGCTGCTCTTTTTAGCACCCGTGCACGGATTTGTGCGAGAACGCGTTTTAAGCATGCACATGCATCTTTTGGTAGACGCGGATGAAGTTTTCTGCAAAACCACAAGATGTGCATGCAAATGGTGCTTTTTGCAGAACGCGCACGTGGATTTCCACCAAACGACGTGCTAAGCATGCCGATGCTGCTCTTTTTAGCACCCGCGCACGGATTTGTGCGAAAACGCGTTTTAAGCAAGCACATGCATCTTTTGGTAGACGCGGATGAAGTTTTCTGCAAAACCACAAGATGTGCATGCAAATGGTGCTTTTGGCAGAACGCGCACGCGGATTTCTACCAAACGACGTGCTAAGTATGCCGATGCTGCTCTTTTTAGCACCCGCGCACGATTTTCTGCGAAAACGCGTTTTAAGCATGCACATGCATCTTTTGGTAGACGCGGATGAAGTTTTCTGCAAAACCACAAGATGTGCATGCAAATGGTGCTTTTTGCAGAACGCGCACGTGGATTTCTACCAAACGACGTGCTAAGCACTCCGATGCTGCTCTTTTTAGCACCCGCGCACGCATTTGTGCGAAAACGCGTTTTAAGCATGCACATGCATCTTTTGGTAGACGCGGATGAAGTTTTCTGCAAAACCACAAGATGTGCATGCAAATGGTGCTTTTTGCAGAACGCGCACGTGGATTTCTACCAAACAACGTGCTAAGCATGCCGATGCTGCTCTTTTTAGCACCCGCGCACGCATTTGTGCGAAAACGCGTTTTAAGCATGCACATGCATCTTTTGGTAGACGCGGATGAAGTTTTCTGCAAAACCACAAGATGTGCATGCAAATGGTGCTTTTTGCAGAACGCGCACGTGGATTTCTACCAAACGACGTGCTAAGCATGCCGATGCTGCTCTTTTTAGCACCCGCGCACGCATTTGTGCGAAAACGCGTTTTAAGCATGCACATGCATCTTTTGGTAGACGCGGATGAAGCAGAACGCGCACGTGGATTTCTACCAAACGACGTGCTAAGCATGCCGATGCTGCTCTTTTTAGCACCCGCGCACGGATTTGTGCGAAAACGCGTTTTAAGCATGCACATGCATCTTTTGGTAGACGCGGATGAAGTTTTCTGCAAAACCACAAGATGTGCATGCAAATGGTGCTTTTGGCAGAACGCGCACGTGGATTTCTACCAAACGACGTGCTAAGCATGCCGATGCTGCTCTTTTTAGCACCCGCGCACGCATTTGTGCGAAAACGCGTTTTAAGCATGCACATGCATCTTTTGGTAGACGCGGATGAAGTTTTCTGCAAAACCACAAGATGTGCATGCAAATGGTGCTTTTTGCAGAACGCGCTCGTGGATTTCTACCAAACGACGTGCTAAGTATGCCGATGCTGCTCTTTTTAGCACCCGTGCACGGATTTGTGCGAGAACGCGTTTTAAGCATGCACATGCATCTTTTGGTAGACGCGGATGAAGTTTTCTGCAAAACCACAAGATGTGCATGCAAATGGTGCTTTTTGCAGAACGCGCACGTGGATTTCTACCAAACGACGTGCTAAGCATGCCGATGCTGCTCTTTTTAGCACCCGCGCACGCATTTGTGCGAAAACGCGTTTTAAGCATGCACATGCATCTTTTGGTAGACGCGGATGAAGTTTTCTGCAAAACCACAAGATGTGCATGCAAATGGTGCTTTTGGCAGAACGCGCACGTGGATTTCTACCAAACGACGTGCTAAGCATGCCGATGCTGCTCTTTTTAGCACCCGCGCACGCATTTGTGCGAAAACGCGTTTTAAGCATGCACATGCATCTTTTGGTAGACGCGGATGAAGTTTTCTGCAAAACCACAAGATGTGCATGCAAATGGTGCTTTTTGCAGAACGCGCACGTGGATTTCTACCAAACGACGTGCTAAGCATGCCGATGCTGCTCTTTTTAGCACCCGCGCACGCATTTGTGCGAAAACGCGTTTTAAGCATGCACATGCATCTTTTGGTAGACGCGGATGAAGGTTTCTGCAAAACCACAAGATGTGCATGCAAATGGTGCTTTTTGCAGAACGCGCACATGGATTTCTGCCAAACGACGTGCTAAGCTTGCCGATGCTGCTCTTTTTAGCACCCGCGCACGGATTTGTGCGAAAACGCGTTTTAAGCATGCACATGCATCTTTTGGTAGACGCGGATGAAGTTTTCTGCAAAACCACAAGATGTGCATGCAAATGGTGCTTTTGGCAGAACGCGCACGTGGATTTCTACCAAACGACGTGCTAAGCATGCCGATGCTGCTCTTTTTAGCACCCGCGCACGCATTTGTGCGAAAACGCGTTTTAAGCATGCACTTGCATCTTTTGGTAGACGCGGATGAAGTTTTCTGCAAAACCACAAGATGTGCATGCAAATGGTGCTTTTTGCAGAACGCGCTCGTGGATTTCTACCAAACGACGTGCTAAGCATGCCGATGCTGCTCTTTTTAGCACCCGCGCACGCATTTATGCGAAAACGCGTTTTAAGCATGCACATGCATCTTTTGGTAGACGCGGATGAAGTTTTCTGCAAAATACAAGATGTGCATGCAAATGGTGCTTTTTGCAGAACGCGCACGTGGATTTCTACCAAACGACGTGCTAAGTATGCCGATGCTGCTCTTTTTAGCACCCGTGCACGGATTTGTGCGAGAACGCGTTTTAAGCATGCACATGCATCTTTTGGTAGACGCGGATGAAGTTTTCTGCAAAACCACAAGATGTGCATGCAAATGGTGCTTTTTGCAGAACGCGCACGTGGATTTCCACCAAACGACGTGCTAAGCATGCCGATGCTGCTCTTTTTAGCACCCGCGCACGGATTTGTGCGAAAACGCGTTTTAAGCAAGCACATGCATCTTTTGGTAGACGCGGATGAAGTTTTCTGCAAAACCACAAGATGTGCATGCAAATGGTGCTTTTTGCAGAACGCGCACATGGATTTCTGCCAAACGACGTGCTAAGCTTGCCGATGCTGCTCTTTTTAGCACCCGCGCACGGATTTGTGCGAAAACGCGTTTTAAGCATGCACATGCATCTTTTGGTAGACGCGGATGAAGTTTTCTGCAAAACCACAAGATGTGCATGCAAATGGTGCTTTTGGCAGAACGCGCACGTGGATTTCTACCAAACGACGTGCTAAGCATGCCGATGCTGCTCTTTTTAGCACCCGCGCACGCATTTGTGCGAAAACGCGTTTTAAGCATGCACTTGCATCTTTTGGTAGACGCGGATGAAGTTTTCTGCAAAACCACAAGATGTGCATGCAAATGGTGCTTTTTGCAGAACGCGCTCGTGGATTTCTACCAAACGACGTGCTAAGCATGCCGATGCTGCTCTTTTTAGCACCCGCGCACGCATTTATGCGAAAACGCGTTTTAAGCATGCACATGCATCTTTTGGTAGACGCGGATGAAGTTTTCTGCAAAATACAAGATGTGCATGCAAATGGTGCTTTTTGCAGAACGCGCACGTGGATTTCTACCAAACGACGTGCTAAGTATGCCGATGCTGCTCTTTTTAGCACCCGCGCACGATTTTCTGCGAAAACGCGTTTTAAGCATGCACATGCATCTTTTGGTAGACGCGGATGAAGTTTTCTGCAAAACCACAAGATGTGCATGCAAATGGTGCTTTTTGCAGAACGCGCACGTGGATTTCTACCAAACGACGTGCTAAGCACTCCGATGCTGCTCTTTTTAGCACCCGCGCACGCATTTGTGCGAAAACGCGTTTTAAGCATGCACATGCATCTTTTGGTAGACGCGGATGAAGTTTTCTGCAAAACCACAAGATGTGCATGCAAATGGTGCTTTTTGCAGAACGCGCACGTGGATTTCTACCAAACAACCTGCTAAGCATGCCGATGCTGCTCTTTTTAGCACCCGCGCACGCATTTGTGCGAAAACGCGTTTTAAGCATGCACATGCATCTTTTGGTAGACGCGGATGAAGTTTTCTGCAAAACCACAAGATGTGCATGCAAATGGTGCTTTTTGCAGAACGCGCACGTGGATTTCTACCAAACGACGTGCTAAGCATGCCGATGCTGCTCTTTTTAGCACCCGCGCACGCATTTGTGCGAAAACGCGTTTTAAGCATGCACATGCATCTTTTGGTAGACGCGGATGAAGCAGAACGCGCACGTGGATTTCTACCAAACGACGTGCTAAGCATGCCGATGCTGCTCTTTTTAGCACCCGCGCACGGATTTGTGCGAAAACGCGTTTTAAGCATGCACATGCATCTTTTGGTAGACGCGGATGAAGTTTTCTGCAAAACCACAAGATGTGCATGCAAATGGTGCTTTTGGCAGAACGCGCACGTGGATTTCTACCAAACGACGTGCTAAGCATGCCGATGCTGCTCTTTTTAGCACCCGCGCACGCATTTGTGCGAAAACGCGTTTTAAGCATGCACATGCATCTTTTGGTAGACGCGGATGTAGTTTTCTGCAAAACCACAAGATGTGCATGCAAATGGTGCTTTTTGCAGAACGCGCTCGTGGATTTCTACCAAACGACGTGCTAAGTATGCCGATGCTGCTCTTTTTAGCACCCGTGCACGGATTTGTGCGAGAACGCGTTTTAAGCATGCACATGCATCTTTTGGTAGACGCGGATGAAGTTTTCTGCAAAACCACAAGATGTGCATGCAAATGGTGCTTTTTGCAGAACGCGCACGTGGATTTCTACCAAACGACGTGCTAAGCATGCCGATGCTGCTCTTTTTAGCACCCGCGCACGGATTTGTGCGAAAACGCGTTTTAAGCATGCACATGCATCTTTTGGTAGACGCGGATGAAGTTTTCTGCAAAACCACAAGATGTGCATGCAAATGGTGCTTTTGGCAGAACGCGCACGTGGATTTCTACCAAACGACGTGCTAAGCATGCCGATGCTGCTCTTTTTAGCACCCGCGCACGCATTTGTGCGAAAACGCGTTTTAAGCATGCACATGCATCTTTTGGTAGACGCGGATGAAGTTTTCTGCAAAACCACAAGATGTGCATGCAAATGGCAGAACGCGCACGTGGATTTCTACCAAACGACGTGCTAAGCATGCCGATGCTGCTCTTTTTAGCACCCGCGCACGCATTTGTGCGAAAACGCGTTTTAAGCATGCACTTGCATCTTTTGGTAGACGCGGATGAAGTTTTCTGCAAAACCACAAGATGTGCATGCAAATGGTGCTTTTTGCAGAACGCGCTCGTGGATTTCTACCAAACGACGTGCTAAGCATGCCGATGCTGCTCTTTTTAGCACCCGCGCACGCATTTATGCGAAAACGCGTTTTAAGCATGCACATGCATCTTTTGGTAGACGCGGATGAAGTTTTCTGCAAAATACAAGATGTGCATGCAAATGGTGCTTTTTTCAGAACGCGCACGTGGATTTCTACCAAACGACGTGCTAAGTATGCCGATGCTGCTCTTTTTAGCACCCGTGCACGGATTTGTGCGAGAACGCGTTTTAAGCATGCACATGCATCTTTTGGTAGACGCGGATGAAGTTTTCTGCAAAACCACAAGATGTGCATGCAAATGGTGCTTTTTGCAGAACGCGCACGTGGATTTCCACCAAACGACGTGCTAAGCATGCCGATGCTGCTCTTTTTAGCACCCGCGCACGGATTTGTGCGAAAACGCGTTTTAAGCAAGCACATGCAACTTTTGGTAGACGCGGATGAAGTTTTCTGCAAAACCACAAGATGTGCATGCAAATGGTGCTTTTGGCAGAACGCGCACGCGGATTTCTACCAAACGACGTGCTAAGTATGCCGATGCTGCTCTTTTTAGCACCCGCGCACGATTTTCTGCGAAAACGCGTTTTAAGCATGCACATGCATCTTTTGGTAGACGCGGATGAAGTTTTCTGCAAAACCACAAGATGTGCATGCAAATGGTGCTTTTTGCAGAACGCGCACGTGGATTTCTACCAAACGACGTGCTAAGCACTCCGATGCTGCTCTTTTTAGCACCCGCGCACGCATTTGTGCGAAAACGCGTTTTAAGCATGTACATGCATCTTTTGGTAGACGCGGATGAAGTTTTCTGCAAAACCACAAGATGTGCATGCAAATGGTGCTTTTTGCAGAACGCGCACGTGGATTTCTACGAAACGACGTGCTAAGCATGCCGATGCTGCTCTTTTTAGCACCCGCGCACGCATTTGTGCGAAAACGCGTTTTAAGCATGCACATGCATCTTTTGGTAGACGCGGATGAAGGTTTCTGCAAAACCACAAGATGTGCATGCAAATGGTGCTTTTTGCAGAACGCGCACGTGGATTTCTGCCAAACGACGTGCTAAGCTTGCCGATGCTGCTCTTTTTAGCACCCGCGCACGCATTTATGCGAAAACGCGTTTTAAGCATGCACATGCATCTTTTGGTAGACGCGGATGAAGTTTTCTGCAAAATACAAGATGTGCATGCAAATGGTGCTTTTTGCAGAACGCGCACGTGGATTTCTACCAAACGACGTGCTAAGTATGCCGATGCTGCTCTTTTTAGCACCCGTGCACGGATTTGTGCGAGAACGCGTTTTAAGCATGCACATGCATCTTTTGGTAGACGCGGATGAAGTTTTCTGCAAAACCACAAGATGTGCATGCAAATGGTGCTTTTTGCAGAACGCGCACGTGGATTTCTACCAAACGACGTGCTAAGCATGCCGATGCTGCTCTTTTTAGCACCCGCGCACGGATTTGTGCGAAAACGCGTTTTAAGCATGCACATGCATCTTTTGGTAGACGCGGATGAAGTTTTCTGCAAAACCACAAGATGTGCATGCAAATGGTGCTTTTGGCAGAACGCGCACGTGGATTTCTACCAAACGACGTGCTAAGCATGCCGATGCTGCTCTTTTTAGCACCCGCGCACGCATTTGTGCGAAAACGCGTTTTAAGCATGCACATGCATCTTTTGGTAGACGCGGATGAAGTTTTCTGCAAAACCACAAGATGTGCATGCAAATGGTGCTTTTTGCAGAACGCGCACGTGGATTTCTACCAAACGACGTGCTAAGCATGCCGATGCTGCTCTTTTTAGCACCCGCGCACGCATTTGTGCGAAAACGCGTTTTAAGCATGCACATGCATCTTTTGGTAGACGCGGATGAAGGTTTCTGCAAAATCACAAGATGTGCATGCAAATGGTGCTTTTTGCAGAACGCGCACGTGGATTTCTACCAAACGACGTGCTAAGCATGCCGATGCTGCTCTTTTTAGCACCCGCGCACGGATTTGTGCGAAAACGCGTTTTAAGCATGCACATGCATCTTTTGGTAGACGCGGATGAAGTTTTCTGCAAAACCACAAGATGTGCATGCAAATGGTGCTTTTTGCAGAACGCGCACGTGGATTTCTACCAAACGACGTGCTAAGCATGCCGATGCTGCTCTTTTTAGCACCCGCGCACGCGTTTGTGCGAAAACGCGTTTTAAGCATGCACATGCATCTTTTGGTAGACGCGGATGAAGTTTTCTGCAAAACCACAAGATGTGCATGCAAATGGTGCTTTTTGCAGAGCGCGCACGTGGATTTCTACCAAACGACGTGCTAAGCAAGCCGATGCTGCTCTTTTTAGCACCCGCGCACGCATTTGTGCGAAAACGCGTTTTAAGCATGCACATGCATCTTTTGGTAGACGCGGATGAAGTTTTCTGCAAAACCACAAGATGTGCATGCAAATGGTGCTTTTTGCAGAACGCGCACGTGGATTTCCACCAAACGACGTGCTAAGCATGCCGATGCTGCTCTTTTTAGCACCCGCGCACGGATTTGTGCGAAAACGCGTTTTAAGCAAGCACATGCATCTTTTGGTAGACGCGGATGAAGTTTTCTGCAAAACCACAAGATGTGCATGCAAATGGTGCTTTTGGCAGAACGCGCACGCGGATTTCTACCAAACGACGTGCTAAGTATGCCGATGCTGCTCTTTTTAGCACCCGCGCACGCATTTCTGCGAAAACGCGTTTTAAGCATGCACATGCATCTTTTGGTAGACGCGGATGAAGTTTTCTGCAAAACCACAATATGTGCATGCAAATGGTGCTTTTTGCAGAACGCGCTCGTGGATTTCTACCAAACGACGTGCTAAGCATGCCGATGCTGCTCTTTTTAGCACCCGCGCACGCATTTGTGCGAAAACGCGTTTTAAGCATGCACATGCATCTTTTGGTAGACGCGGATGAAGTTTTCTGCAAAACCACAAGATGTGCATGCAAATGGGGCTTTTTGCAGAACGCGCTCGTGGATTTCTACCAAACGACGTGCTAAGCATGCCGATGCTGCTCTTTTTAGCACCCGCGCACGCATTTATGCGAAAACGCGTTTTAAGCATGCACATGCATCTTTTGGTAGACGCGGATGAAGTTTTCTGCAAAATACAAGATGTGCATGCAAATGGTGCTTTTTGCAGAACGCGCACGTGGATTTCTACCAAACGACGTGCTAAGTATGCCGATGCTGCTCTTTTTAGCACCCGTGCACGGATTTGTGCGAGAACGCGTTCTAAGCATGCACATGCATCTTTTGGTAGACGCGGATGAAGTTTTCTGCAAAACCACAAGATGTGCATGCAAATGGTGCTTTTTGCAGAACGCGCACGTGGATTTCTACCAAACGACGTGCTAAGCATGCCGATGCTGCTCTTTTTAGCACCCGCGCACGCATTTGTGCGAAAACGCGTTTTAAGCATGTACATGCATCTTTTGGTAGACGCGGATGAAGTTTTCTGCAAAACCACAAGATGTGCATGCAAATGGTGCTTTTTGCAGAACGCGCACGTGGATTTCTACCAAACGACGTGCTAAGCATGCCGATGCTGCTCTTTTTAGCACCCGCGCACGCATTTGTGCGAAAACGCGTTTTAAGCATGCACATGCATCTTTTGGTAGACGCGGATGAAGGTTTCTGCAAAACCACAAGATGTGCATGCAAATGGTGCTTTTTGCAGAACGCGCACGTGGATTTCTGCCAAACGACGTGCTAAGCTTGCCGATGCTGCTCTTTTTAGCACCCGCGCACGGATTTGTGCGAAAACGCGTTTTAAGCATGCACATGCATCTTTTGGTAGACGCGGATGAAGTTTTCTGCAAAACCACAAGATGTGCATGCAAATGGTGCTTTTGGCAGAACGCGCACGTGGATTTCTACCAAACGACGTGCTAAGCATGCCGATGCTGCTCTTTTTAGCACCCGCGCACGCATTTGTGCGAAAACGCGTTTTAAGCATGCACTTGCATCTTTTGGTAGACGCGGATGAAGTTTTCTGCAAAACCACAAGATGTGCATGCAAATGGTGCTTTTTGCAGAACGCGCTCGTGGATTTCTACCAAACGACGTGCTAAGCATGCCGATGCTGCTCTTTTTAGCACCCGCGCACGCATTTATGCGAAAACGCGTTTTAAGCATGCACATGCATCTTTTGGTAGACGCGGATGAAGTTTTCTGCAAAATACAAGATGTGCATGCAAATGGTGCTTTTTGCAGAACGCGCACGTGGATTTCTACCAAACGACGTGCTAAGTATGCCGATGCTGCTCTTTTTAGCACCCGTGCACGGATTTGTGCGAGAACGCGTTTTAAGCATGCACATGCATCTTTTGGTAGACGCGGATTAAGTTTTCTGCAAAACCACAAGATGTGCATGCAAATGGTGCTTTTGGCAGAACGCGCACGTGGATTTCTACCAAACGACGTGCTAAGCATGCCGATGCTGCTCTTTTTAGCACCCGCGCACGCATTTGTGCGAAAACGCGTTTTAAGCATGCACATGCATCTTTTGGTAGACGCGGATGAAGTTTTCTGCAAAACCACAAGATGTGCATGCAAATGGTGCTTTTTGCAGAACGCGCACGTGGATTTCTACCAAACGACGTGCTAAGCATGCCGATGCTGCTCTTTTTAGCACCCGCGCACGCATTTGTGCGAAAACGCGTTTTAATCATGCACATGCATCTTTTGGTAGACGCGGATGAAGGTTTCTGCAAAATCACAAGATGTGCATGCAAATGGTGCTTTTTGCAGAACGCGCACGTGGATTTCTACCAAACGACGTGCTAAGCATGCCGATGCTGCTCTTTTTAGCACCCGCGAGCGGATTTGTGCGAAAACGCGTTTTAAGCATGCACATGCATCTTTTGGTAGACGCGGATGAAGTTTTCTGCAAAACCACAAGATGTGCATGCAAATGGTGCTTTTTGCAGAACGCGCACGTGGATTTCTACCAAACGACGTGCTAAGCATGCCGATGCTGCTCTTTTTAGCACCCGCGCACGCGTTTGTGCGAAAACGCGTTTTAAGCATGCACATGCATCTTTTGGTAGACCCGGATGAAGTTTTCTGCAAAACCACAAGATGTGCATGCAAATGGTGCTTTTTGCAGAGCGCGCACGTGGATTTCTACCAAGCGACGTGCTAAGCAAGCCGATGCTGCTCTTTTTAGCACCCGCGCACGCATTTGTGCGAAAACGCGTTTTAAGCATGCACATGCATCTTTTGGTAGACGCGGATGAAGTTTTCTGCAAAACCACAAGATGTGCATGCAAATGGTGCTTTTTGCAGAACGCGCACGTGGATTTCCACCAAACGACGTGCTAAGCATGCCGATGCTGCTCTTTTTAGCACCCGCGCACGGATTTGTGCGAAAACGCGTTTTAAGCAAGCACATGCATCTTTTGGTAGACGCGGATGAAGTTTTCTGCAAAACCACAAGATGTGCATGCAAATGGTGCTTTTGGCAGAACGCGCACGCGGATTTCTACCAAACGACGTGCTAAGTATGCCGATGCTGCTCTTTTTAGCACCCGCGCACGCATTTCTGCGAAAACGCGTTTTAAGCATGCACATGCATCTTTTGGTAGACGCGGATGAAGTTTTCTGCAAAACCACAAGATGTGCATGCAAATGGTGCTTTTTGCAGAACGCGCTCGTGGATTTCTACCAAACGACGTGCTAAGCATGCCGATGCTGCTCTTTTTAGCACCCGCGCACGCATTTGTGCGAAAACGCGTTTTAAGCATGCACATGCATCTTTTGGTAGACGCGGATGAAGTTTTCTGCAAAACCACAAGATGTGCATGCAAATGGTGCTTTTTGCAGAACGCGCACGTGGATTTCTACCAAACGACGTGCTAAGCATGCCGATGCTGCTCTTTTTAGCACCCGCGCACGGATTTGTGCGAAAACGCGTTTTAAGCATGCACATGCATCTTTTGGTAGACGCGGATGAAGTTTTCTGCAAAACCACAAGATGTGCATGCAAATGGTGCTTTTGGCAGAACGCGCACGTGGATTTCTACCAAACGACGTGCTAAGCATGCCGATGCTGCTCTTTTTAGCACCCGCGCACGCATTTGTGCGAAAACGCGTTTTAAGCATGCACATGCATCTTTTGGTAGACGCGGATGAAGTTTTCTGCAAAACCACAAGATGTGCATGCAAATGGTGCTTTTTGCAGAACGCGCACGTGGATTTCTACCAAACGACGTGCTAAGCATGCCGATGCTGCTCTTTTTAGCACCCGCGCACGCATTTGTGCGAAAACGCGTTTTAAGCATGCACATGCATCTTTTGGTAGACGCGGATGAAGTTTTCTGCAAAACCACAAGATGTTCATGCAAATGGTGCTTTTTGCAGAACGCGCACGTGGATTTCTACCAAACGACGTGCTAAGCATGCCGATGCTGCTCTTTTTAGCACCCGCGCACGGATTTGTGCGAAAACGCGTTTTAAGCATGCACATGCATCTTTTGGTAGACGCGGATGAAGTTTTCTACAAAACCACAAGATGTGCATGCAAATGGTGCTTTTGGCAGAACGCGCACGTGGATTTCTACCTTACGACGTGCTAAGCATGCCGATGCTGCTCTTTTTAGCACCCGCGCACGCATTTGTGCGAAAACGCGTTTTAAGCATGCACATGCATCTTTTGGTAGACGCGGATGAAGTTTTCTGCAAAACCACAAGATGTGCATGCAAATGGTGCTTTTTGCAGAACGCGCACGTGGATTTCTACCAAACGATGTGCTAAGCTTGCCGATGCTGCTCTTTGTAGCATCCGCGCACGGATTTGTGCGAAAACGCGTTTTAAGCAAGCACATGCATCTTTTGGTAGACGCGGATGAAGTTTTCTGCAAAACCACAAGATGTGCATGCAAATGGTGCTTTTGGCAGAACGCGCACGCGGATTTCTACCAAACGACGTGCTAAGTATGCCGATGCTGCTCTTTTTAGCACCCGCGCACGCATTTCTGCGAAAACGCGTTTTAAGCATGCACATGCATCTTTTGGTAGACGCGGATGAAGTTTTCTGCAAAACCACAAGATGTGCATGCAAATGGTGCTTTTTGCAGAACGCGCTCGTGGATTTCTACCAAACGACGTGCTAAGCATGCCGATGCTGCTCTTTTTAGCACCCGCGCACGCATTTGTGCGAAAACGCGTTTTAAGCATGCACATGCATCTTTTGGTAGACGCGGATGAAGTTTTCTGCAAAACCACAAGATGTGCATGCAAATGGTGCTTTTTGCAGAACGCGCACGTGGATTTCTACCAAACGACGTGCTAAGCATGCCGATGCTGCTCTTTTTAGCACCCGCGCACGGATTTGTGCGAAAACGCGTTTTAAGCATGCACATGCATCTTTTGGTAGACGCGGATGAAGTTTTCTGCAAAACCACAAGATGTGCATGCAAATGGTGCTTTTGGCAGAACGCGCACGTGGATTTCTACCAAACGACGTGCTAAGCATGCCGATGCTGCTCTTTTTAGCACCCGCGCACGCATTTGTGCGAAAACGCGTTTTAAGCATGCACATGCATCTTTTGGTAGACGCGGATGAAGTTTTCTGCAAAACCACAAGATGTGCATGCAAATGGTGCTTTTTGCAGAACGCGCACGTGGATTTCTACCAAACGACGTGCTAAGCATGCCGATGCTGCTCTTTTTAGCACCCGCGCACGCATTTGTGCGAAAACGCGTTTTAAGCATGCACATGCATCTTTTGGTAGACGCGGATGAAGTTTTCTGCAAAACCACAAGATGTTCATGCAAATGGTGCTTTTTGCAGAACGCGCACGTGGATTTCTACCAAACGACGTGCTAAGCATGCCGATGCTGCTCTTTTTAGCACCCGCGCACGGATTTGTGCGAAAACGCGTTTTAAGCATGCACATGCATCTTTTGGTAGACGCGGATGAAGTTTTCTACAAAACCACAAGATGTGCATGCAAATGGTGCTTTTGGCAGAACGCGCACGTGGATTTCTACCTTACGACGTGCTAAGCATGCCGATGCTGCTCTTTTTAGCACCCGCGCACGCATTTGTGCGAAAACGCGTTTTAAGCATGCACATGCATCTTTTGGTAGACGCGGATGAAGTTTTCTGCAAAACCACAAGATGTGCATGCAAATGGTGCTTTTTGCAGAACGCGCACGTGGATTTCTACCAAACGATGTGCTAAGCTTGCCGATGCTGCTCTTTGTAGCATCCGCGCACGGATTTGTGCGAAAACGCGTTTTAAGCATGCACATGCATATTTTGGTAGACGCGGATGAAGTTTTCTGCAAAACCACAAGATGTGCATGCAAATGGTGCTTTTGGCAGAACGCGCACGTGGATTTCTACCAAACGACGTGCTAAGCATGCCGATGCTGCTCTTTTTAGCACCCGCGCACGCATTTGTGCGAAAACGCGTTTTAAGCATGCACATGCATCTTTTGGTAGACGCGGATGAAGTTTTCTGCAAAACCACAAGATGTGCATGCAAATGGTGCTTTTGGCAGAACGCGCACGTGGATTTCTACCAAACGACGTGCTAAGCATGCCGATGCTGCTCTTTTTAGCACCCGCGCACGCATTTGTGCGAAAACGCGTTTTAAGCATGCACTTGCATCTTTTGGTAGACGCGGATGAAGTTTTCTGCAAAACCACAAGATGTGCATGCAAATGGGGCTTTTTGCAGAACGCGCTCGTGGATTTCTACCAAACGACGTGCTAAGCATGCCGATGCTGCTCTTTTTAGCACCCGCGCACGCATTTATGCGAAAACGCGTTTTAAGCATGCACATGCATCTTTTGGTAGACGCGGATGAAGTTTTCTGCAAAATACAAGATGTGCATGCAAATGGTGCTTTTTGCAGAACGCGCACGTGGATTTCTACCAAACGACGTGCTAAGTATGCCGATGCTGCTCTTTTTAGCACCCGTGCACGGATTTGTGCGAGAACGCGTTCTAAGCATGCACATGCATCTTTTGGTAGACGCGGATGAAGTTTTCTGCAAAACCACAAGATGTGCATGCAAATGGTGCTTTTTGCAGAACGCGCACGTGGATTTCTACCAAACGACGTGCTAAGCATGCCGATGCTGCTCTTTTTAGCACCCGCGCACGGATTTGTGCGAAAACGTGTTTTAAGCATGCACATGCATCTTTTGGTAGACGCGGATGAAGTTTTCTGCAAAACCACAAGATGTGCATGCAAATGGTGCTTTTGGCAGAACGCGCACGTGGATTTCTACCAAACGACGTGCTAAGCATGCCGATGCTGCTCTTTTTAGCACCCGCGCACGCATTTGTGCGAAAACGCGTTTTAAGCATGTACATGCATCTTTTGGTAGACGCGGATGAAGTTTTCTGCAAAACCACAAGATGTGCATGCAAATGGTGCTTTTTGCAGAACGCGCACGTGGATTTCTACCAAACGACGTGCTAAGCATGCCGATGCTGCTCTTTTTAGCACCCGCGCACGCATTTGTGCGAAAACGCGTTTTAAGCATGCACATGCATCTTTTGGTAGACGCGGATGAAGGTTTCTGCAAAACCACAAGATGTGCATGCAAATGGTGCTTTTTGCAGAACGCGCACGTGGATTTCTGCCAAACGACGTGCTAAGCTTGCCGATGCTGCTCTTTTTAGCACCCGCGCACGGATTTGTGCGAAAACGCGTTTTAAGCATGCACATGCATCTTTTGGTAGACGCGGATGAAGTTTTCTGCAAAACCACAAGATGTGCATGCAAATGGTGCTTTTGGCAGAACGCGCACGTGGATTTCTACCAAACGACGTGCTAAGCATGCCGATGCTGCTCTTTTTAGCACCCGCGCACGCATTTGTGCGAAAACGCGTTTTAAGCATGCACTTGCATCTTTTGGTAGACGCGGATGAAGTTTTCTGCAAAACCACAAGATGTGCATGCAAATGGTGCTTTTTGCAGAACGCGCTCGTGGATTTCTACCAAACGACGTGCTAAGCATGCCGATGCTGCTCTTTTTAGCACCCGCGCACGCATTTATGCGAAAACGCGTTTTAAGCATGCACATGCATCTTTTGGTAGACGCGGATGAAGTTTTCTGCAAAATACAAGATGTGCATGCAAATGGTGCTTTTTGCAGAACGCGCACGTGGATTTCTACCAAACGACGTGCTAAGTATGCCGATGCTGCTCTTTTTAGCACCCGTGCACGGATTTGTGCGAGAACGCGTTTTAAGCATGCACATGCATCTTTTGGTAGACGCGGATGAAGTTTTCTGCAAAACCACAAGATGTGCATGCAAATGGTGCTTTTTGCAGAACGCGCACGTGGATTTCTACCAAACGACGTGCTAAGCATGCCGATGCTGCTCTTTTTAGCACCCGCGCACGGATTTGTGCGAAAACGCGTTTTAAGCATGCACATGCATCTTTTGGTAGACGCGGATGAAGTTTTCTGCAAAACCACAAGATGTGCATGCAAATGGTGCTTTTGGCAGAACGCGCACGTGGATTTCTACCAAACGACGTGCTAAGCATGCCGATGCTGCTCTTTTTAGCACCCGCGCACGCATTTGTGCGAAAACGCGTTTTAAGCATGCACATGCATCTTTTGGTAGACGCGGATGAAGTTTTCTGCAAAACCACAAGATGTGCATGCAAATGGTGCTTTTTGCAGAACGCGCACGTGGATTTCTACCAAACGACGTGCTAAGCATGCCGATGCTGCTCTTTTTAGCACCCGCGCACGCATTTGTGCGAAAACGCGTTTTAAGCATGCACATGCATCTTTTGGTAGACGCGGATGAAGGTTTCTGCAAAATCACAAGATGTGCATGCAAATGGTGCTTTTTGCAGAACGCGCACGTGGATTTCTGCCAAACGACGTGCTAAGCTTGCCGATGCTGCTCTTTTTAGCACCCGCGCACGGATTTGTGCGAAAACGCGTTTTAAGCATGCACATGCATCTTTTGGTAGACGCGGATGAAGTTTTCTGCAAAACCACAAGATGTGCATGCAAATGGTGCTTTTGGCAGAACGCGCACGTGGATTTCTACCAAACGACGTGCTAAGCATGCCGATGCTGCTCTTTTTAGCACCCGCGCACGCATTTGTGCGAAAACGCGTTTTAAGCATTCACATGCATCTTTTGATAGACGCGGATGAAGTTTTCTGCAAAATCACAAGATGTGCATGCAAATGGTGCTTTTTGCAGAACGCGCACGTGGATTTCTACCAAACGACGTGCTAAGCATGCCGATGCTGCTCTTTTTAGCACCCGCGCACGGATTTGTGCGAAAACCGCGTTTTAAGCATGCACATGCATCTTTTGGTAGACGCGGATGAAGTTTTCTGCAAAACCACAAGATGTGCATGCAAATGGTGCTTTTTGCAGAACGCGCACGTGGATTTCTACCAAACGACGTGCTAAGCATGCCGATGCTGCTATTTTTAGCACCCGCGCACGCATTTGTGCGAAAACGCGTTTTAAGCATGCACATGCATCTTTTGGTAGATGCGGATGAAGTTTTCTGCAAAACCACAAGATGTGCATGCAAATGGTGCTTTTTGCAGAACGCGCTCGTGGATTTCTACCAAACGACGTGCTAAGCATGCCGATGCTGCTCTTTTTAGCACCCGCGCACGCATTTATGCGAAAACGCGTTTTAAGCATGCACATGCATCTTTTGGTAGACGCGGATGAAGTTTTCTGCAAAATACAAGATGTGCATGCAAATGGTGCTTTTTGCAGAACGCGCACGTGGATTTCTACCAAACGACGTGCTAAGTATGCCGATGCTGCTCTTTTTAGCACCCGTGCACGGATTTGTGCGAGAACGCGTTTTAAGCATGCACATGCATCTTTTGGTAGACGCGGATGAAGTTTTCTGCAAAACCACAAGATGTGCATGCAAATGGTGCTTTTTGCAGAACGCGCACGTGGATTTCTACCAAACGACGTGCTAAGCATGCCGATGCTGCTCTTTTTAGCACCCGCGCACGGATTTGTGCGAAAACGCGTTTTAAGCATGCACATGCATCTTTTGGTAGACGCGGATGAAGTTTTCTGCAAAACCACAAGATGTGCATGCAAATGGTGCTTTTGGCAGAACGCGCACGTGGATTTCTACCAAACGACGTGCTAAGCATGCCGATGCTGCTCGTTTTAGCACCCGCGCACGCATTTGTGCGAAAACGCGTTTTAAGCATGCACATGCATCTTTTGGTAGACGCGGATGAAGTTTTCTGCAAAACCACAAGATGTGCATGCAAATGGTGCTTTTTGCAGAACGCGCACGTGGATTTCTACCAAACGACGTGCTAAGCATGCCGATGCTGCTCTTTTTAGCACCCGCGCACGCATTTGTGCGAAAACGCGTTTTAAGCATGCACATGCATCTTTTGGTAGACGCGGATGAAGGTTTCTGCAAAATCACAAGATGTGCATGCAAATGGTGCTTTTTGCAGAACGCGCACGTGGATTTCTGCCAAACGACGTGCTAAGCTTGCCGATGCTGCTCTTTTTAGCACCCGCGCACGGATTTGTGCGAAAACGCGTTTTAAGCATGCACATGCATCTTTTGGTAGACGCGGATGAAGTTTTCTGCAAAACCACAAGATGTGCATGCAAATGGTGCTTTTGGCAGAACGCGCACGTGGATTTCTACCAAACGACGTGCTAAGCATGCCGATGCTGCTCTTTTTAGCACCCGCGCACGCATTTGTGCGAAAACGCGTTTTAAGCATTCACATGCATCTTTTGATAGACGCGGATGAAGTTTTCTGCAAAATCACAAGATGTGCATGCAAATGGTGCTTTTTGCAGAACGCGCACGTGGATTTCTACCAAACGACGTGCTAAGCATGCCGATGCTGCTCTTTTTAGCACCCGCGCACGGATTTGTGCGAAAACCACGTTTTAAGCATGCACATGCATCTTTTGGTAGACGCGGATGAAGTTTTCTGCAAAACCACAAGATGTGCATGCAAATGGTGCTTTTTGCAGAACGCGCACGTGGATTTCTACCAAACGACGTGCTAAGCATGCCGATGCTGCTATTTTTAGCACCCGCGCACGCATTTGTGCGAAAACGCGTTTTAAGCATGCACATGCATCTTTTGGTAGACGCGGATGAAGTTTTCTGCAAAACCACAAGATGTGCATGCAAATGGTGCTTTTTGCAGAACGCGCACGTGGATTTCTACCAAACGACGTGCTAAGCACTCCGATGCTGCTCTTTTTAGCACCCGCGCACGCATTTGTGCGAAAACGCGTTTTAAGCATGCACATGCATCTTTTGGTAGACGCGGATGAAGTTTTCTGCAAAACCACAAGATGTGCATGCAAATGGTGCTTTTTGCAGAACGCGCACGTGGATTTCTACCAAACAACGTGCTAAGCATGCCGATGCTGCTCTTTTAAGCACCCGCGCACGCATTTGTGCGAAAACGCGTTTTAAGCATGCACATGCATCTTTTGGTAGACGCGGATGAAGTTTTCTGCAAAACCACAAGATGTGCATGCAAATGGTGCTTTTTGCAGAACGCGCACGTGGATTTCTACCAAACGACGTGCTAAGCATGCCGATGCTGCTCTTTTTAGCACCCGCGCACGCATTTGTGCGAAAACGCGTTTTAAGCATGCACATGCATCTTTTGGTAGACGCGGATGAAGTTTTCTGCAAAACCACAAGATGTGCATGCAAATGGTGCTTTTTGCAGAACGCGCACGTGGATTTCTACCAAACAACGTGCTAAGCATGCCGATGCTGCTCTTTTTAGCACCCGCGCACGCATTTGTGCGAAAACGCGTTTTAAGCATGCACATGCATCTTTTGGTAGACGCGGATGAAGTTTTCTGCAAAACCACAAGATGTGCATGCAAATGGTGCTTTTTGCAGAACGCGCACGTGGATTTCTACCAAACGACGTGCTAAGCATGCCGATGCTGCTCTTTTTAGCACCCGCGCACGGATTTGTGCGAAAACGCGTTTTAAGCATGCACATGCATCTTTTGGTAGACGCGGATGAAGTTTTCTGCAAAACCACAAGATGTGCATGCAAATGGTGCTTTTGGCAGAACGCGCACGTGGATTTCTACCAAACGACGTGCTAAGCATGCCGATGCTGCTCTTTTTAGCACCCGCGCACGCATTTGTGCGAAAACGCGTTTTAAGCATGCACATGCATCTTTTGGTAGACGCGGATGTTTTCTGCAAAACCACAAGATGTGCATGCAAATGGTGCTTTTGGCAGAACGCGCACGTGGATTTCTACCAAACGACGTGCTAAGCATGCCGATGCTGCTCTTTTTAGCACCCGCGCACGCATTTCTGCGAAAACGCGTTTTAAGCATGCACATGCATCTTTTGGTAGACGCGGATGAAGTTTTCTGCAAAACCACAAGATGTGCATGCAAATGGTGCTTTTTGCAGAACGCGCTCGTGGATTTCTACCAAACGACGTGCTAAGCATACCGATGCTGCTCTTTTTAGCACCCGCGCACGCATTTGTGCGAAAACGCGTTTTAAGCTTGCACATGCATCTTTTGGTAGACGCGGATGAAGCAGAACGCGCACGTGGATTTCTACCAAACGACGTGCTAAGCATGCCGATGCTGCTCTTTTTAGCACCCGCGCACGGATTTGTGCGAAAACGCGTTTTAAGCATGCACATGCATCTTTTGGTAGACGCGGATGAAGTTTTCTGCAAAACCACAAGATGTGCATGCAAATGGTGCTTTTGGCAGAACGCGCACGTGGATTTCTACCAAACGACGTGCTAAGCATGCCGATGCTGCTCTTTTTAGCGCCCGCGCACGCATTTGTGCGAAAACGCGTTTTAAGCATGCACATGCATCTTTTGGTAGACGCGGATGAAGTTTTCTGCAAAACCACAAGATGTGCATGCAAATGGTGCTTTTTGCAGAACGCGCTCGTGGATTTCTACCAAACGACGTGCTAAGTATGCCGATGCTGCTCTTTTTAGCACCCGTGCACGGATTTGTGCGAGAACGCGTTTTAAGCATGCACATGCATCTTTTGGTAGACGCGGATGAAGTTTTCTGCAAAACCACAAGATGTGCATGCAAATGGTGCTTTTTGCAGAACGCGCACGTGGATTTCTACCAAACGACGTGCTAAGCATGCCGATGCTGCTCTTTTTAGCACCCGCGCACGGATTTGTGCGAAAACGCGTTTTAAGCATGCACATGCATCTTTTGGTAGACGCGGATGAAGTTTTCTGCAAAACCACAAGATGTGCATGCAAATGGTGCTTTTGGCAGAACGCGCACGTGGATTTCTACCAAACGACGTGCTAAGCATGCCGATGCTGCTCTTTTTAGCACCCGCGCACGCATTTGTGCGAAAACGCGTTTTAAGCATGCACATGCATCTTTTGGTAGACGCGGATGAAGTTTTCTGCAAAACCACAAGATGTGCATGCAAATGGTGCTTTTTGCAGAACGCGCACGTGGATTTCTACCAAACGACGTGCTAAGCATGCCGATGCTGCTCTTTTTAGCACCCGCGCACGCATTTGTGCGAAAACGCGTTTTAAGCATGCACATGCATCTTTTGGTAGACGCGGATGAAGGTTTCTGCAAAACCACAAGATGTGCATGCAAATGGTGCTTTTTGCAGAACGCGCACGTGGATTTCTGCCAAACGACGTGCTAAGCTTGCCGATGCTGCTCTTTTTAGCACCCGCGCACGCATTTGTGCGAAAACGCGTTTTAAGCATGCACTTGCATCTTTTGGTAGACGCGGATGAAGTTTTCTGCAAAACCACAAGATGTGCATGCAAATGGTGCTTTTTGCAGAACGCGCTCGTGGATTTCTACCAAACGACGTGCTAAGCATGCCGATGCTGCTCTTTTTAGCACCCGCGCACGCATTTATGCGAAAACGCGTTTTAAGCATGCACATGCATCTTTTGGTAAACGCGGATGAAGTTTTCTGCAAAATACAAGATGTGCATGCAAATGGTGCTTTTTGCAGAACGCGCACGTGGATTTCTACCAAACGACGTGCTAAGTATGCCGATGCTGCTCTTTTTAGCACCCGTGCACGGATTTGTGCGAGAACGCGTTTTAAGCATGCACATGCATCTTTTGGTAGACGCGGATGAAGTTTTCTGCAAAACCACAAGATGTGCATGCAAATGGTGCTTTTTGCAGAACGCGCACGTGGATTTCTACCAAACGACGTGCTAAGCATGCCGATGCTGCTCTTTTTAGCACCCGCGCACGGATTTGTGCGAAAACGCGTTTTAAGCATGCACATGCATCTTTTGGTAGACGCGGATGAAGTTTTCTGCAAAACCACAAGATGTGCATGCAAATGGTGCTTTTTGCAGAACGCGCACGTGGATTTCTACCAAACGACGTGCTAAGCATGCCGATGCTGCTCTTTTTAGCACCCGCGCACGCATTTGTGCGAAAACGCGTTTTAAGCATGCACATGCATCTTTTGGTAGACGCGGATGAAGTTTTCTGCAAAACCACAAGATGTGCATGCAAATGGTGCTTTTTGCAGAACGCGCACGTGGATTTCTACCAAACAACGTGCTAAGCATGCCGATGCTGCTCTTTTTAGCACCCGCGCACGCATTTGTGCGAAAACGCGTTTTAAGCATGCACATGCATCTTTTGGTAGACGCGGATGAAGTTTTCTGCAAAACCACAAGATGTGCATGCAAATGGTGCTTTTTGCAGAACGCGCACGTGGATTTCTACCAAACGACGTGCTAAGCATGCCGATGCTGCTCTTTTTAGCACCCGCGCACGGATTTGTGCGAAAACGCGTTTTAAGCATGCACATGCATCTTTTGGTAGACGCGGATGAAGTTTTCTGCAAAACCACAAGATGTGCATGCAAATGGTGCTTTTGGCAGAACGCGCACGTGGATTTCTACCAAACGACGTGCTAAGCATGCCGATGCTGCTCTTTTTAGCACCCGCGCACGCATTTGTGCGAAAACGCGTTTTAAGCATGCACATGCATCTTTTGGTAGACGCGGATGTTTTCTGCAAAACCACAAGATGTGCATGCAAATGGTGCTTTTGGCAGAACGCGCACGTGGATTTCTACCAAACGACGTGCTAAGCATGCCGATGCTGCTCTTTTTAGCACCCGCGCACGCATTTCTGCGAAAACGCGTTTTAAGCATGCACATGCATCTTTTGGTAGACGCGGATGAAGTTTTCTGCAAAACCACAAGATGTGCATGCAAATGGTGCTTTTTGCAGAACGCGCTCGTGGATTTCTACCAAACGACGTGCTAAGCATACCAATGCTGCTCTTTTTAGCACCCGCGCACGCATTTGTGCGAAAACGCGTTTTAAGCTTGCACATGCATCTTTTGGTAGACGCGGATGAAGCAGAACGCGCACGTGGATTTCTACCAAACGACGTGCTAAGCATGCCGATGCTGCTCTTTTTAGCACCCGCGCACGGATTTGTGCGAAAACGCGTTTTAAGCATGCACATGCATCTTTTGGTAGACGCGGATGAAGTTTTCTGCAAAAGCACAAGATGTGCATGCAAATGGTGCTTTTGGCAGAACGCGCACGTGGATTTCTACCAAACGACGTGCTAAGCATGCCGATGCTGCTCTTTTTAGCACCCGCGCACGCATTTGTGCGAAAACGCGTTTTAAGCATGCACATGCATCTTTTGGTAGACGCGGATGAAGTTTTCTGCAAAACCACAAGATGTTCATGCAAATGGTGCTTTTTGCAGAACGCGCTCGTGGATTTCTACCAAACGACGTGCTAAGCATGCCGATGCTGCTCTTTTTAGCACCCGCGCAAGCATTTGTGCGAAAACGCGTTTTAAGCATGCACATGCATCTTTTAGTAGACGCGGATGAAGTTTTCTGCAAAACCACAAGATGTGCATGCAAATGCTGCTTTTTGCAGAACGCGCACGTGGATTTCTACCAAACGACGTGCTAAGCTTGCCGATGCTGCTCTTTTTACCACCCGCGCACGGATTTGTGCGAAAACGCGTTTTAAGCATGCACATGCATCTTTTGGTAGACGCGGATGAAGTTTTCTGCAAAACCACAAGATGTGCATGCAAATGGTGCTTTTTGCAGAACGCGCACGTGGATTTCTACCAAACGACGTGCTAAGCATGCCGATGCTGCTCTTTTTAGCACCCGCGCACGGATTTGTGGGAAAACGCGTTTTAAGCATGCACATGCATCTTTTGGTAGACGCGGATGAAGTTTTCTGCAAAACCACAAGATGTGCATGCAAATGGTGCTTTTGGCAGAACGCGCACGTGGATTTCTACCAAACGACGTGCTAAGCATGCCGCTGCTGCTCTTTTTAGCACCCGCGCACGCATTTGTGCGAAAACGCGTTTTAAGCATGCACATGCATCTTTTGGTAGACGCGGATGAAGTTTTCTTCAAAACCACAAGATGTGCATGCAAATGGTGCTTTTGGCAGAACGCGCACGTGGATTTCTACCAAACGACGTGCTAAGCATGCCGATGCTGCTCTTTTTAGCACCCGCGCACGCATTTGTGCGAAAACGCGTTTTAAGCATGCACATGCATCTTTTGGTAGACGCGGATGAAGTTTTCTGCAAAACCACAAGATGTGCATGCAAATGGTGCTTTTGGCAGAACGCGCACGTGGATTTCTACCAAACGACGTGCTAAGCATGCCGATGCTGCTCTTTTTAGCACCCGCGCACGCATTTGTGCGAAAACGCGTTTTAAGCATGCACATGCATCTTTTGGTAGACGCGGATGAAGTTTTCTGCAAAACCACAAGATGTGCATGCAAATGGTGCTTTTGGCAGAACGCGCACGTGGATTTCTACCAAACGACGTGCTAAGCATGCCGATGCTGCTCTTTTTAGCACCCGCGCACGCATTTGTGCGAAAACGCGTTTTAAGCATGCACATGCATCTTTTGGTAGACGCGGATGGAGTTTTCTGCAAAACCACAAGATGTGCATGCAAATGGTGCTTTTTGCAGAACGCGCACGTGGATTTCTACCAAACGACGTGCTAAGCATGCCGATGCTGCTCTTTTTAGCACCCGCGCACGGATTTGTGCGAAAACGCGTTTTAAGCATGCACATGCATCTTTTGGTAGACGCGGATGAAGTTTTCTGCAAAACCACAAGATGTGCATGCAAATGGTGCTTTTGGCAGAACGCGCACGTGGATTTCTACCAAACGACGTGCTAAGCATGCCGATGCTGCTCTTTTTAGCACCCGCGCACGCATTTGTGCGAAAACGCGTTTTAAGCATGCACATGCATCTTTTGGTAGACGCGGATAAAGTTTTCTGCAAAACCACAAGATGTGCATGCAAATGGTGCTTTTTGCAGAACGCGCACGTGGATTTCTACCAAACGACGTGCTAAGCATGCCGATGCTGCTCTTTTTAGCACCCGCGCACGCATTTGTGCGAAAACGCGTTTTAAGCATGCACATGCATCTTTTGGTAGACGCGGATAAAGTTTTCTGCAAAACCACAAGATGTGCATGCAAATGGTGCTTTTTGCAGAACGCGCACGTGGATTTCTACCAAACGACGTGCTACGCATGCCGATGCTGCTCTTTTTAGCACCCGCGCACGCATTTGTGCGAAAACGCGTTTTAAGCATGTACATGCATCTTTTGGTAGACGCGGATGAAGGTTTCTGCAATAACCACAAGATGTGCATGCAAATGGTGCTTTTTGCAGAACGCGCACGTGGATTTCTGCCAAACGACGTGCTAAGCTTGCCGATGCTGCTCTTTTTAGCACCCGCGCACGGATTTGTGCGAAAACGCGTTTTAAGCATGCACATGCATCTTTTGGTAGACGCGGATGAAGTTTTCTGCAAAACCACAAGATGTGCATGCAAATGGTGCTTTTGGCAGAACGCGCACGTGGATTTCTACCAAACGACGTGCTAAGCATGCCGATGCTGCTCTTTTTAGCACGCGCGCACGCATTTGTGCGAAAACGCGTTTTAAGCATGCACATGCATCTTTTGGTAGACGCGGATGAAGTTTTCTGCAAAACCACAAGATGTGCATGCAAATGGTGCTTTTTGCAGAACGCGCACGTGGATTTCTACCAAACGACGTGCTAAGCTTGCCGATGCTGCTCTTTTTAGCACCCGCGCACGGATTTGCGCGAAAACGCGTTTTAAGCATGCACATGCATCTTTTGGTAGACGCGGATGAAGTTTTCTGCAAAACCACAAGATGTGCATGCAAATGGTGCTTTTGGCAGAACGCGCACATGGATTTCTACCAAACGACGTGCTAAGCATGCCGATGCTGCTCTTTTTAGCACCCGCGCACGCATTTGTGCGAAAACGCGTTTTAAGCATGCACATGCATCTTTTAGTAGACGCGGATGAAGTTTTCTGCAAAACCACAAGATGTGCATGCAAATGGTGCTTTTTGCAGAACGCGCACGTGGATTTCTACCAAACGACGTGCTAAGCATGCCGATGCTGCTCTTTTTAGCACCCGCGCACGCATTTGTGCGAAAACGCGTTTTAAGCATGCACATGCATCTTTTGGTAGACGCGGATGAAGTTTTCTGCAAAACCACAAAATGTGCATGCAAATGGTGCTTTTTGCAGAACGCGCACGTGGATTTCTACCAAACGACGTGCTAAGCATGCCGATGCTGCTCTTTTTAGCACCCGCGCACGGATTTGTGCGAAAACGCGTTTTAAGCATGCACATGCATCTTTTGGTAGACGCGGATGAAGTTTTCTGCAAAAGCACAAGATGTGCATGCAAATGGTGCTTTTGGCAGAACGCGCACGTGGATTTCTACCAAACGACGTGCTAAGCATGCCGATGCTGCTCTTTTTAGCACCCGCGCACGCATTTGTGCGAAAACGCGTTTTAAGCATGCACATGCATCTTTTGGTAGACGCGGATGAAGTTTTCTGCAAAACCACAAGATGTGCATGCAAATGGTGCTTTTTGCAGAACGCGCACGTGGATTTCTACCAAACGACGTGCTAAGCATGCCGATGCTGCTCTTTTTAGCACCCGCGCACGGATTTGTGCGAAAACGCGTTTTAAGCATGCACATGCATCTTTTGGTAGACGCGGATGAAGTTTTCTGCAAAACCACAAGATGTGCATGCAAATGGTGCTTTTGGCAGAACGCGCACGCGGATTTCTACCAAACGACGTGCTAAGCATGCCGATGCTGCTCTTTTTAGCACCCGCGCACGCATTTCTGCGAAAACGCGTTTTAAGCATGCACATGCATCTTTTGGTAGACGCGGATGAAGTTTTCTGCAAAACCACAAGATGTGCATGCAAATGGTGCTTTTTGCAGAACGCGCTCGTGGATTTCTACCAAACGACGTGCTAAGCATGCCGATGCTGGTCTTTTTAGCACCCGCGCACGCATTTGTGCGAAAACGCGTTTTAAGCATGCACATGCATCTTTTGGTAGACGCGGATGAAGGTTTCTGCAAAACCACAAGATGTGCATGCAAATGGTGCTTTTTGCAGAGCGCGCACGTGGATTTCTGCCAAACGACGTGCTAAGCTTGCCGATGCTGCTCTTTTTAGCACCCGCGCACGGATTTGTGCGAAAACGCGTTTTAAGCATGCACATGCATCTTTTGGTAGACGCGGATGAAGTTTTCTGCAAAACCACAAGATGTGCATGCAAATGGTGCTTTTGGCAGAACGCGCACGTGGATTTCTACCAAACGACGTGCTAAGCATGCCGATGCTGCTCCTTTTAGCACCCGCGCACGCATTTGTGCGAAAACGCGTTTTAAGCATGCACATGCATCTTTTGATAGACGCGGATGAAGTTTTCTGCAAAACCACAAGATGTGCATGCAAATGGTGCTTTTTGCAGAACGCGCACGTGGATTTCTACCAAACGACGTGCTAAGCATGCCGATGCTGCTCTTTTTAGCACCCGCGCACGCATTTGTGCGAAAACGCGTTTTAAGCATGCACATGCATCTTTTGGTAGACGCGGATGAAGTTTTCTGCAAAACCACAAGATGTGCATGCAAATGGTGCTTTTTGCAGAACGCGCACGTGGATTTCTACCAAACGACGTGCTAAGCATGCCGATGCTGCTCTTTTTAGCACCCGCGCACGCATTTGTGCGAAAACGCGTTTTAAGCATGCACACGCATCTTTTGGTAGACGCGGATGAAGTTTTCTGCAAAACCACAAGATGTGCATGCAAATGGTGCTTTTTGCAGAGCGCGCACGTGGATTTCTACCAAACGACGTGCTAAGCATGCCGATGCTGCTCTTTTTAGCACCCGCGCACGGATTTGTGCGAAAACGCGTTTTAAGCATGCACATGCATCTTTTGGTAGACGCGGATGAAGTTTTCTGCAAAACCACAAGATGTGCATGCAAATGGTGCTTTTGGCAGAACGCGCACGTGGATTTCTACCAAACGACGTGCTAAGCATGCCGATGCTGCTCTTTTTAGCACCCGCGCACGCATTTGTGCGAAAACGCGTTTTAAGCATGCACATGCATCTTTTGGTAGACGCGGATGTTTTCTGCAAAACCACAAGATGTGCATGCAAATGGTGCTTTTGGCAGAACGCGCACGTGGATTTCTACCAAACGACGTGCTAAGCATGCCGATGCTGCTCTTTTTAGCACCCGCGCACGGATTTGTGCGAAAACGCGTTTTAAGCATGCACATGCATCTTTTGGTAGACGCGGATGAAGTTTTCTGCAAAACCACAAGATGTGCATGCAAATGGTGCTTTTGGCAGAACGCGCACGTGGATTTCTACCAAACGACGTGCTAAGCATGCCGATGCTGCTCTTTTTAGCACCCGCGCACGCATTTGTGCGAAAACGCGTTTTAAGCATGCACATGCATCTTTTGGTAGACGCGGATGAAGTTTTCTGCAAAACCACAAGATGTGCATGCAAATGGTGCTTTTTGCAGAACGCGCTCGTGGATTTCTACCAAACGACGTGCTAAGCATGCCGATGCTGCTCTTTTTAGCACCCGCGCACGCATTTGTGCGAAAACGCGTTTTAAGCATGCACATGCATCTTTTGGTAGACGCGGATGAAGTTTTCTGCAAAACCACAACATGTGCATGCAAATGGTGCTTTTTGCAGAACGCGCACGCGGATTTCTACCAAACGACGTGCTAAGCATGCCGATGCTGCTCTTTTTAGCACCCGCGCACGCATTTGTGCGAAAACGCGTTTTAAGCATGCACATGCATCTTTTGGTAGACGCGGATGAAGTTTTCTGCAAAACCACAAGATGTGCATGCAAATGGTGCTTTTTGCAGAACGCGCACGTGGATTTCTACCAAACGACGTGCTAAGCATGCCGATGCTGCTCTTTTTAGCACCCGCGCACGCATTTGTGCGAAAACGCGTTTTAAGCATGCACATGCATCTTTTGGTAGACGCGGATGAAGTTTTCTGCAAAACCACAAGATGTTCATGCAAATGGTGCTTTTTGCAGAACGCGCACGTGGATTTCTACCAAACGACGTGCTAAGCATGCCGATGCTGCTCTTTTTAGCACCCGCGCACGGATTTGTGCGAAAACGCGTTTTAAGCATGCACATGCATCTTTTGGTAGACGCGGATGAAGTTTTCTACAAAACCACAAGATGTGCATGCAAATGGTGCTTTTGGCAGAACGCGCACGTGGATTTCTACCTTACGACGTGCTAAGCATGCCGATGCTGCTCTTTTTAGCACCCGCGCACGCATTTGTGCGAAAACGCGTTTTAAGCATGCACATGCATCTTTTGGTAGACGCGGATGAAGTTTTCTGCAAAACCACAAGATGTGCATGCTAATGGTGCTTTTTGCAGAACGCGCACGTGGATTTCTACCAAACGATGTGCTAAGCCTGCCGATGCTGCTCTTTGTAGCACCCGCGCACGGATTTGTGCGAAAACGCGTTTTAAGCATGCACATGCATATTTTGGTAGACGCGGATGAAGTTTTCTGCAAAACCACAAGATGTGCATGCAAATGGTGCTTTTGGCAGAACGCGCACGTGGATTTCTACCAAACGACGTGCTAAGCATGCCGATGCTGCTCTTTTTAGCACCCGCGCACGCATTTGTGCGAAAACGCGTTTTAAGCATGCACATGCATCTTTTGGTAGACGCGGATGAAGTTTTCTGCAAAACCACAAGATGTGCATGCAAATGGTGCTTTTGGCAGAACGCGCACGTGGATTTCTACCAAACGACGTGCTAAGCATGCCGATGCTGCTCTTTTTAGCACCCGCGCACGCATTTGTGCGAAAACGCGTTTTAAGCATGCACTTGCATCTTTTGGTAGACGCGGATGAAGTTTTCTGCAAAACCACAAGATGTGCATGCAAATGGGGCTTTTTGCAGAACGCGCTCGTGGATTTCTACCAAACGACGTGCTAAGCATGCCGATGCTGCTCTTTTTAGCACCCGCGCACGCATTTATGCGAAAACGCGTTTTAAGCATGCACATGCATCTTTTGGTAGACGCGGATGAAGTTTTCTGCAAAATACAAGATGTGCATGCAAATGGTGCTTTTTGCAGAACGCGCACGTGGATTTCTACCAAACGACGTGCTAAGTATGCCGATGCTGCTCTTTTTAGCACCCGTGCACGGATTTGTGCGAGAACGCGTTCTAAGCATGCACATGCATCTTTTGGTAGACGCGGATGAAGTTTTCTGCAAAACCACAAGGTGTGCATGCAAATGGTGCTTTTTGCAGAACGCGCACGTGGATGTCTACCAAACGACGTGCTAAGCATGCCGATGCTGCTCTTTTTAGCACCCGCGCACGGATTTGTGCGAAAACGCGTTTTAAGCATGCACATGCATCTTTTGGTAGACGCGGATGAAGTTTTCTGCAAAACCACAAGATGTGCATGCAAATGGTGCTTTTTGCAGAACGCGCACGTGGATTTCTACCAAACGACGTGCTAAGCATGCCGATGCTGCTCTTTTTAGCACCCGCGCACGCATTTGTGCGAAAACGCGTTTTAAGCATGCACATGCATCTTTTGGTAGACGCGGATGAAGGTTTCTGCAAAACCACAAGATGTGCATGCAAATGGTGCTTTTTGCAGAACGCGCACGTGGATTTCTGCCAAACGACGTGCTAAGCTTGCCGATGCTGCTCTTTTTAGCACCCGCGCACGGATTTGTGCGAAAACGCGTTTTAAGCATGCACATGCATCTTTTGGTAGACGCGGATGAAGTTTTCTGCAAAACCACAAGATGTGCATGCAAATGGTGCTTTTGGCAGAACGCGCACGTGGATTTCTACCAAACGACGTGCTAAGCATGCCGATGCTGCTCTTTTTAGCACCCGCGCACGCATTTGTGCGAAAACGCGTTTTAAGCATGCACTTGCATCTTTTGGTAGACGCGGATGAAGTTTTCTGCAAAACCACAAGATGTGCATGCAAATGGTGCTTTTTGCAGAACGCGCTCGTGGATTTCTACCAAACGACGTGCTAAGCATGCCGATGCTGCTCTTTTTAGCACCCGCGCACGCATTTATGCGAAAACGCGTTTTAAGCATGCACATGCATCTTTTGGTAGACGCGGATGAAGTTTTCTGCAAAATACATTATGTGCATGCAAATAGTGCTTTTTGCAGAACGCGCACGTGGATTTCTACCAAACGACGTGCTAAGTATGCCGATGCTGCTCTTTTTAGCACCCGTGCACGGATTTGTGCGAGAACGCGTTTTAAGCATGCACATGCATCTTTTGGTAGACGCGGATGAAGTTTTCTGCAAAACCACAAGATGTGCATGCAAATGGTGCTTTTTGCAGAACGCGCACGTGGATTTCCACCAAACGACGTGCTAAGCATGCCGATGCTGCTCTTTTTAGCACCCGCGCACGGATTTGTGCGAAAACGCGTTTTAAGCAAGCACATGCATCTTTTGGTAGACGCGGATGAAGTTTTCTGCAAAACCACAAGATGTGCATGCAAATGGTGCTTTTGGCAGAACGCGCACGCGGATTTCTACCAAACGACGTGCTAAGTATGCCGATGCTGCTCTTTTTAGCACCCGCGCACGATTTTCTGCGAAAACGCGTTTTAAGCATGCACATGCATCTTTTGGTAGACGCGGATGAAGTTTTCTGCAAAACCACAAGATGTGCATGCAAATGGTGCTTTTTGCAGAACGCGCACGTGGATTTCTACCAAACGACGTGCTAAGCACTCCGATGCTGCTCTTTTTAGCACCCGCGCACGCATTTGTGCGAAAACGCGTTTTAAGCATGCACATGCATCTTTTGGTAGACGCGGATGAAGTTTTCTGCAAAACCACAAGATGTGCATGCAAATGGTGCTTTTTGCAGAACGCGCACGTGGATTTCTACCAAACAACGTGCTAAGCATGCCGATGCTGCTCTTTTTAGCACCCGCGCACGCATTTGTGCGAAAACGCGTTTTAAGCATGCACATGCATCTTTTGGTAGACGCGGATGAAGTTTTCTGCAAAACCACAAGATGTGCATGCAAATGGTGCTTTTTGCAGAACGCGCACGTGGATTTCTACCAAACGACGTGCTAAGCATGCCGATGCTGCTCTTTTTAGCACCCGCGCACGCATTTGTGCGAAAACGCGTTTTAAGCATGCACATGCATCTTTTGGTAGACGCGGATGAAGCAGAACGCGCACGTGGATTTCTACCAAACGACGTGCTAAGCATGCCGATGCTGCTCTTTTTAGCACCCGCGCACGGATTTGTGCGAAAACGCGTTTTAAGCATGCACATGCATCTTTTGGTAGACGCGGATGAAGTTTTCTGCAAAACCACAAGATGTGCATGCAAATGGTGCTTTTGGCA